>NW_007734088.1:10957-45393 GCF_000696425.1 Galeopterus variegatus | reverse complement strand
TCCAGGATTACACATTGCATTTAGTTGTTACATCTTTTTATTCCCCTTTAAGTCTTGAAAAATTCTGGTTTTTGTTTTCTATCATGATTTTTTTTAATGGACATAGGTCTTTTGTTTTATAGGATGTCCCTTTAGTCAGGTTAATTAGATAACTCATGATTAAAATATACACTTTATAAGAAATACTATAAAAATTATTATGTGTCCCATATTAATTTATAACACATATGTTGTGCTACTGTTTTTTGTTTTTTTTTTCAAAACAGGGCATAAAATTATCACTTTCCTCCTTGCAAAGATAAGAAGACTGAGGTGTCGAGAGGTGGAAGTGATCTAACCGCACATGGTAGACGTAGCAGTGTGTTCCAGTTTAGCGATTCTACAGCCTGTCTTCTTTCTGGAATATCTCACCTCAGAAAACTGTGCCTATCTGTTATCTTCAAATTATCCTGTCTATCAGAAGCAGCTGGTGAGATGGTTAAAAATACATATGCCCAAACCGCACCCCAAACTGCTCAAATTAAAAGCTTTCAGACTTTAGAGAAAGGCACCTGTAGTTTTGGCAAGCATCCCCTCCTGAATCTGACGCACAAAAAGCACATGAACATAGGCGACTGTGTCAGCAGCTGACAAGGTGAAATTTCTTTGGCTTCGGGTAAAGAGCCTTTTTTCACACCATTGTGGGCTGTCTAGTAGATTAGACATGCTCACCTTAAACATGCTCATCTCATTTCCACAAGCCTGGCTGCTTCCTCTGTTATAAGACTCTGCACTGCCAGACTTGAGATTTCATGAAAGCCAACGAGCAGAGTCTACATTGAAATTGTGATTTTGGCAAGTCTCTTAACCTCTCTGAGCCTGTTTCTTAACTGGTTAACTGAAGTTAATGATACCTGTCTCCTATGAGATTTTCCTATAATAGGTTAGAGATTGGGAATCAATAAGGAAACAATAAATTTGTGCAACTCCTATTGTTATTTTTTTAATGTTTTATCCATTTAAGTTGTATATTTTACTTGGATATACCATGAACCTGGACTGACCCCTACTCCCTGCCAGTCTGCCCCATGCACACTCAACCATAATCCCTGTTGTATAGCATCATCCCTGACCCTGCACACACCTGTATTTTGTTTCTGCCCAGTTCTATCCATTTCCAGCCAGGTATTTAGGACTACAGAGAATTATTTTCTTTTTCTTCATTGAATTACTATTCTTCTTAAGGACCTGATTGATTTTCACACTGCCTTCTTCTGAATAACAAACTAAGAAATCCCCTGTCATCTTTAGGAAATAAGTATCAGTAGATAGATTGATCAAAATATAAAGAGACAGATAGATAGATTTTACTCTGAACTCCATATTAAATCATAGATTCCCTAAGGGGAAAATATAGTCAAAATGCTATTTTCTGACTACAAAATGTTTTCTGATTAATCCTACAATCCCCAATGGGGCTGTAAGCTTACCTCACAGTATGTCTATCTTTGATGCTGATTTTAATTTTCCTTATAAATATCACCATTTGGGTGGCATTTCCTTTTGCATTTATCCGATGTTAAGCTTTCACTCGGAGTAATTCAGCAAGTAGTTCTTGACTACTTCTCTACATAAAGGACGATGTTAGTTGCTTAAAAAGGAATTTAAAAGAAAAATTAGTTCCATCCCTGGCTATACACATTTATTAAACACTTGCTGTCCCTTATGTAGGCAAAAGGGGTACAAAGATGAATATCACAGTATCCTAAATCATGAGTTGCCAAGGATCTCACTGAAAAGATAATTTGGACCACACTTGATGAAAACACAGAACACCAGGCTAGGAGGCAGGATATTGATTTGAACGGCTGCCCCTGTGGCTGATGAGTTGTATGAGCTCTAGTAACTATATTAATTTCTGGAAAAAAAAGAATAAAAAACATTGTGCCATCTTGTGTATTACAAAATTTTAATTTGTAATGTCTTATTTTAGATGACATAATCATTTGCCTCATTATATGACTTATTTAACAACAGGGATCCAATTTTTCTGATTAAATATTAAAACATACATATTGTACCAAAAAAATTCTTATTTTAGATGACATAATCATTTGCCTCATTATATGACTTATTTAACAACAGGGATCCATTTTTTCTGATTAAATATTAAAACATACATATTGTACCAAAAAAATTTTAATTAAATGATCTACTTTCTAGAGATAAGAACTCTAAATATTTGAGTATTTTTTCTGTTTATTTTTTAATTCTATGCTGAGATATGCATATATCTATACCTATATCTATATCTATTATCGCTCTCTTTTCACAGCTTTGTGGTCCTGTTAATTTCATTTATTTTTATATTATACACATTTTCTTGTTACCTTAAACATTCTTTAGAAATCTCTTTTTAACATTTTTATTATATGGTATTAGTGTAATGATTACAGCCCTTTATTTCTGGAGATGCATATTTCTTATTAAGTTTATAAATAAATATGAAATAATATTTTGGTATAAAGGTAAATATTACCTTTAATATGCTCAGGTGATTTCAGTGCAAATTCTGTTATGATGTAATCTAAAGTCAAAAAGGGAGAAAGGAAAAAAAGGAAAGAACAAAAGAAGGAAGGGAGCTTGCCTGAGCTTAAATCCGGTTCTAAAGAACTCTGTTTCAATATGAAGCCTTGACTCAGCCTGGAGCATCTTCAGCCTGGAGTTGATCTGCTAATGAAATTTAAAGAGAGGTTGATTAGAGCCTGCAGTAAGCAGGGTTTCATTTTCCAGGAGAAACAATAGAATTAAGAGGAGCTCAATAGGCCCTACCTGGGCTTAAAGACAGAGAAGGAAAGACAAGACCCTGGGTTAGCTAGATCTCAAAACTGATGGTCCAGGAAGCACTAACATTTCACATAATTGTGTTCTTTGATGAAGAATCTCTTTAAGGCTTTCATTAATTTGTAAAATGGGGATAACGCACAGCACTACGGTTTATTGGAGAGATTAAAATTTGATCAACATTTAAATGTTTCACATAATCCTGAAGCATAGCATGCCTTCAAGAAATGTTAATTTATTTCTAAATATTATTTCCTGCAACAATACTTTTTTTGCATAATTCTTATCAGTTGTAATTATATATTATTTATTTCTTTTATACCCCACCCCCTTTTATGGTCTCCTTGACCAGCCATTAAACCTCACTGGGAAAATAACTTAATCTATTTCATTCATTAATATTTTCTTAATAAATATTTGTTAAATTTATGCTAATTTAAAATCTGTTGGGATTCTCTTACCCTCCTCAGTGACTTCAGTATAATTGATCTATATACTAAAGCCTTTCGTGGCTTGTGAAAAGCTGAAGCTCCTTCCCAATTTCTCCTGATTCTTAGAACATTCAAGTTTGGTCTCTTCTTTGCAAACCGCCTTTCTTTACTGAAGTGCAAAACCGAACTTCTTCCAAAATCCACTTAAACCAATAAATTAATGTGATTATTAACTTTGAGGACAAGATCTCATAGCAGCATCTCTCAATTTTTGACCAACTTGCTTGAGCCATGACTTTTCTTTCTACTTTTCAGGAACGAAGAAATTATTTTATTCTCTAAGCACAAAGACTTATCTGCTTTTCTAGGGCCTGCCTTGATGCCCTCGGGGTAATAATTTTTATATTTATTTTCCAAAGATATTTTTTCCTTTGTAAGATGAAAAAAAAAAGTAAGAAATGAAGAAGCAATGACCAAGGAGACCCCCTACCCCAGGGAGAGTAGCTAGGGTACCACAGAATAAAGCTCTGGAAATAACAATCTCTAAGATGACAAACACAGCATTGATAGGGAAGGGCATCTGTGCAGAACTAGTGTTTCAGAGTATTTATGGGCAATGTTTGATGCTGGTTAACTTCTAGATTCATTGGTATAATCATTCAACATCTCAACTACATGGGAGATTAAAAATCCCGTAGGACACAACAGGGATGGATATTGCAAAGTCAAAGCTATACTCACTCTACTTTTGAGCCAGAAGAAAGAACTTGACTAGCTGGTAAGGGAGATCCATAAAGCACCAGCTATGTAATTATTTGCATCTTTCCTTTACCTCAGCATTAGTAAAGTCGGAGAGATAATCGATACATATTTTGTTGCATTTGTGGATTTAATGTTCTTCTTTAAGCTTTGTGTCTACTAAAATATATCGTTGCCTCATGGTTGTAGTGCAAAAGTCTAAAGATTTGCCACCACCCTCCAGTTAATTAAGGCCTTGGTCACTTAAGTTGGTGTGGCTAGAGATAGATGAGATCCATAAATGTCATGTGAGCCAACAAAAATGAATGAATGACTGTGGTTGAGACTCTCCATCATAACTCTATATGTTATAATAATACTTGACCTGTTAAGTTACAATCAATACAAACTCTTAGGGGCACCATATATAGATCTGTTCTCTTCTCAAATTAATATAAAGCAGAGACTAGGAAGTTTTATTTATGTAGGCCACTAATTCATGGGAAAAAAATGTCCATTGAAGGGCAAAATGACAAAGCAACTTGTTATAGTTAGTTTTTAAAGAGAAATATGGAATTTCCTACTCACCTGCTTTTTAAAATAAAATAATTCAACAAATGGGCAGACATCTATTGATCTTCTGCTGCATGCATGGAACTGTGCCATTTCCAGCTACAGGAACCAGTGAGAATAGCTAAAGGAGACACTACCGTTGGAAAGTCAACCTTTTTCTTATACTCTTATATGTGTACATATGAATAAATACATATGATAGATGAAGGAATCAACGACCCAGTAAGAACATTCTTATTTTTTTGATAGCTTACAGAAAGAAAAAAAGTTCAAATTATTAGCAAACTCGCCCCTAAATCTGTAATTTTCTGCAATTCCCTCCCATGCGTTCTACACTCCAGGCATTGTGAATTGCCACATTACCTGACAAGACCTGCATTGTACAGTCTGTGTGGTCAACTGGATACTGTCAATTTACTCTTCACAGATACAGACACTCAAATGACATGCATATCCATATCTGAAATTCTGTCTACCTTCATGCATGGTTTCAAAATTTTAGCATATCTTTGTTTTATTTTTCTTTTGTTGCTCTTTTTGTTTTGTTTTCTTACCAGAAGCTCTTCTAAATGAGCAATAGTATCCATTTCAGTCTATATTCACAGGCATTCACCAGGTTGCTGTACCAAAAGCACAGGCGGGTTAATAGTTGATGAATTATGTATACGCAACTTTACACTTAATATTCTCTCTATACATAACACTATCCATACATATGATTTTGTCTAGTCAAATCTCAATATTTATCAATAAGAACAACAGTAAGGAGCATAGTATTATGTATTGGAAGAGCAAGATATTGAGATATCAAGTCTGGACACAAAGAGGTGTGAATCGAAAAACCTCGGTTCTCTATTAAGTAATAGCTCCATCCCCCACAATTCTGCCAAAATGAACTTTTATAAAAGGGAAACCCAATGTCAGTGCAACTTCCAATAGTTCCCACTGTAAAAATGTCCTTTTACTCCTCTTTCTTTACCATATTGTTGGTGTATAGTGTGAGTTTAAAAATATATTTTATTAATTTCAAGGTGTAAAAGTATTTCACTATGATACTAAATTTTATTTCTGTATGAAATAAAGTTAAGCCTCTTTTAACTTTTCCTTTTTTAATTTAAAAATATATGATACACACAAAAAATATAAAAACAAAAATTGCTGAATTAAATAAATAATTATAAAGTGAACATTTTGTAACCACCACCCAGAGGGAGCAGGGATACATTAGTGGTGCCTGGGATCCCTCCATGTGTCCTTTCTTCTAAATCATATTCTCCCCGATATCTCTGTAATGTCTAAATGTATATCCATGTCACTATTTGTATGTACAGATATTAAAATTACACAGAACTATGCCTTAAGTCAGGGCATTGGCTATATATTTATATATACATACACTTTAGTTATTTTTTAACTTTATATAAATGGAATAAATATGTGTTCTTCTGAATACTGCATCTTTTTACACAACCTTATGTTTGTTAGGTTTGTCCGTACCATTTCATGTACAAGAAGTTCATTCTTTCTATCACTGTATGGTATCCCATTGCATGAGCAAACAACAGTTTATCCTTTCTACTGGTGATGGACATTTGGGGTGTTTCCAGTTTGAAGTCATTCAGCATAATGCTGCTATGTGTGTCAGTGCATGTGCGCACCAGTCCTGCTGAGTATCTAGAAGTGGAATCAATTGGCCATATTTTGCAAACCTTCACATTTGTTAGTGAATGGCAAAATATTTTTTAAAGTGGCTGTATGAAATTACATTCCTAGTGGCATTATATGAGTTTGTGTTACTACAAATTCTCACCAATGCATGGTAGTATAAGACTATTTAACTTTTGCCAATATGCTGAGAAGATAGTTATATCTCATTATGGTTCTAATTTGCAGTTTTCTGAGTAATAATGAAGGTGAACAGCTTTTCATGTTTATTGATATTTGTACAAAGTATCTGCTAAAGATATTTGACCATATTTCTATTGTTTTTCTGTCTTATGGATTGAAGGAATAATGTACATATTTATGAAGTTAATTCTCTACCATTAAGATATATGTGTGTGTGTATATGTTATATTTAAAAAGTCTTCTTGGTTAGGTAATATACTATCTAACTCAGAAGCTTTTTTTCTTTTTTCATGATCATTATGGTATTTTAATTTTTTTCAGCTTTACTGAGGTATAATTTAGAAATAAAAATTGTATAATATTTAAAGTACATAGTTGGCATTTTGATATATATGCACATTGTGAAATGATCACCACAGTCAAGCTAATTAGCACATCCATCACATAGTTATTTGTACGGTAGTGCTGATAAACAAAAGGTACAGCATCACCTGTTGCTCCAGCTGCATTCACTGTAGAGCCAGTTTTTCTTCCACTGCTCTGTTGTGACACCTCTGTAACCCATCAGGGCCCCATACTTACAGGAAGTGAATCTGTTTCTAGATTCCCCTTCATTTTTAATAAGTTTGTTTATTTTAACTTATGTAAAAATCTTTAGTGTCATAATTAAATATAATTCTATAAGTCTTGAGGATATCTTTCTAATTTTTATCCAACAATGTCTTTGCTATTTTTTCCAATTGTATTTTTACATTGGTTTGAAACATCGTTCAACAAACGATTACCAATCACCTACTATTTAGCAGGCCCTATTATTGGCACTTGGCTACATCCTGCAATGAAATAGATAAAAATTCCTATTTCTGTAGCACTTACATTTTTCCAATTGTATTTTTACATTGGTTTGAAACATCGTTCAACAAACGATTACCAATCACCTACGATTTAGCAGGCCCTATTATTGGCACTTGGCTACATCCTGCAATGAAATAGATAAAAATTCCTATTTCTGTAGCACTTACATTTGAATGTGTGGGGGGAAGAATAGGCTGAAAGCAGTAATAATAAGAAATAAGCTATAAAGAATACAAGGAGGTAAAAAGGACTATGAAGTTTATAGATTGAGATTGTGTGTTGGAAGGGTTTGAATTCTACATAGAGTGGTCATAGGAGCCTTTAATCAGCTTGTCAAATTCTTAAAAACTTTGTTGATATTTTAATAGACAGAGACCTGATATATCTATATCAGGAGAAAAGATATTTTAAACTAATATTCAATCTATCATTTTTTTGTGGCATCGTTTATGGCAGCAATTAAGTTTAAGAATTTTCTCTACAGTGGTCTTACCTGTCCTTTATTCTTGAATACTTTTTTTTTTTAAGAAACAATTAACAGAGCTAAAAGACAACCAACAGAGTGGGAGAAAATATTTGCAAATTATACATCCGACAAAGGACTAATATTCAGAATATATAAGGAACTCAAACAACTTTACAAGAAAAAAACAAGCAACCCAATTAAAAAATGGGCAAAAGAGCTAAACAGGCAATTCTCTAAGGAAGATATACAAATGGCCAACAGTCATATGAAAAAATGCTCAACATCACTCAGCATCCGGGAAATGCAAATCAAAACCACACTGAGATACCATCTCACCCCAGTTAGGATGGCCAAAATCCAAAAGACGCTGAAAGATAAATGCTGGCGTGGTTGCGGAGAAAAAGGAACTCTCATACATTGTTGGTGGGAATGCAAAATGGTGCAACCCCTATGGAAAATGGTTTGGAGGTTCCTCAAACAGCTGAAGATAGATCTACCATACGACCCAGCTATCCCACTGCTGGGAATATATCCAAAGGAATGGAAATCATCAAGTCGAAGGTATACCTGTTCCCCAATGTTCATTGCAGCACTCTTCACAATAGCCAAGAGCTGGAATCAGCCCAAATGTCCATCATCGGATGAGTGGATACGGAAAATGTGGTATATCTACACAATGGAATACTACTCAGCTATAAAAATGAATGAAATACTGTCATTTGTAACAACATGGATGGACCTTGACAGAATAATGTTAAGTGAAATGAGTCAGGCAGAGAAAAAGAAATACCACATGTTCTCACTTATTTGTGGGAGCTAAAAATAAATAAATTAATTCACTCACATACATACACACACACACACAAAAACAAACAAACAAAGAAACAAACAAAAAAACCGGGGGTGGGGGGAGAGGAAGATATAACAACCACAATTTTTTTGAAGTTCTTACAACAAGCAAATGGAAAGGACATGCTTGGGTGGGAGGGGGGAGAGGGAGGAGGGAGGGAGGTTTTGGTGATGGGACATAATAATCAACTACATTGTATTTTGACAAAATAAAATGTAATAAATAAATAAATAAATAAATAAAATTCCCAGTCAAAAAAAAAAATTTTAGTTATTGCTAGTACGTGAAAAATAGTTGATTTGTAAATATCTATTAGTCTTGCTAAACTCTTGTTAATGAGAATAATAAAAATGTGTAAATTAAAAAATCTATGTAAAAATCATATACTTCATCCTAATTTTTTTATTCATTCATTTATTCATTTCTGCTTTACTATGAAGCCAAAAACTTTCTGTAATATGCTAAAAGTCAGTGGTGGGAGCCCATACCCTGGTCTTATTCCTAAAGCCTAACAGAAGCATTTCAACATTTCATTTTGAAATAAAATGATTAATGTATTTTTTAAGATTAAGTTTTAAAATCTTGCCTTCTGTATTGGTCAGGGTTCTTTAGAAAAACAGAACAAATGCCTGCATATATATGTGTTTGTATATATATGCACATTTAGAGAGAGAGATGCATATATATATCTCTATATGCATCTCTATATAGAGATGCATCTCTCTCTCTCTATATATATATATATATATAGAGAGAGAGAGAGAGAGGAAGAGAGAGAGATGCATATATATATCTCTATATGCATCTCTATATAGAGATGCATCTCTCTCTATATATATAAATATATATATATATAGAGAGAGAGAGAGAGAGGAGAGAGAGAGAGAGAGAGAGGAGAGAGAGATTGAGATTGGCTCGGGCAGTTGAGGGACCTGGCAACTCTGGTATCTATAGGTCAGGCCAGCAGGCTGGAGACCCAGGAAAGAGTTGATTTTGCAATTCAAGTCCTGAAAGAGAATATTTTCTCTATCAGGAAACCCCAGTCATTTTCTCTTGTGACCCACACCTGATTGGATGAGACCCACAAACATTATGGAGGGTAATCTACTTTATACCCAAAGTCTACTGACTTAAATGTCATTTGCATTTAAAAAACAAACAACAAAAGCCCTTACAGTAACATCTACACTGGTGTTTGACCAAACAGCTGGACACCATAGCCTAGCTAAGTTCACACATAAACTTAATAATCACACTTTTATTCACAGTCAACTAATAATTTTTAATATGAGTGGATGTGGAATTTTATTAAAGCTTTTTCTGCACCTATTGAGATAAAAATATGTTTTCCTATTAATCTGAATATGTGGCAAATTGTGTTAATAATTTTTTTCTAATGCTAAATCAAACCTGGATTTCAGTATCAACCCACATATTTAATTGGATCAATAGATCAATCGACAGATGGATACATAAGATGTGGCTCACCAACATTTTATTTTGTACTTTCACCTCTATGTTAATTGGTAAATTGGTCAGAAAAATGTCATTCCTTATTTTGTTTTTATGGATTTTAGCATAAAGGTAATATATAAAATGTATAAAATAAGATGGGAATATTTACACTTTTTCTATCCCCTGGAATATGCACTTACAGGTATTTTTTTAAAGTCTGATAGAATTTCCTAATGAGGCCCTTTAGGCTTGGAGCCTTCTACCTGGAAAGGCTTTTAAGTGCTCTTTCAGTTTCTTCAATGGTTATCATACTACTAAGGCTTCATATTAATTCTTGAATAGGAATGTTATAGTTTTATATTGTATCCTTTCCCATTCTTTTTCCATTTCACGTAAGTTTTTAAAGTTATTGGTTTAAGGGTTTTTTAAAATAGTATTCTTAAAATATCTTGATTGGGTATGAGACATTTGTAGAAATGATAAATTAGATGATGATTGGATAAATTATCTTGTTCCTTATTCCTCAATGGGTAGAAGAAAGAACAGGAAGTGAATGCTTGGTCTCAGGCATAGTGTGGCCCAGAAGTTCATTTTATTAATTCTGTGTTCTGACCTCTGTCAGATCCCCCTCAGGACAAAAGCTGAACTTGCCCTGACACTGGTTTTGTCCTCCAGAGAAACTGACTGGTTGACCATGAGGTTATTTGAAAAGCTCAGTGAGTTTAAAGAATATACATTTAGGGAACTACAATGGATGAAGCAGTTTCTTCTTCTGAAACTTATTTCAAAGGCAGCTATAACATCTCCTAATACACTTTCCTCTTTGGAGAGTGTAGTATAAGAATTATCTGAAATGTTCTCTGCTGGTGAGAGTGAAAGGCAGACATCCATTGAGCTGTGTTTCTCTACTAAGTGAGGATGCGTGTTCCAGCCTCTTCTGAATTTCCCTCAAAGCAGCAGAACTTCATGTGGGGCGTGCTTTCTTTTTGTATTCTTTGAACCTGCTTGTACATAGCAAGCACGGTGGGGTCAAAGCTTGCACCCTTCCTACGGGAATCATACTCATCATACGGCTAGGTCAATCCTTCCAGAATAAAAGGTAAATAACAAGCATGGGATTTATTTTTCTCTGTTGTATAAGAAGTACCTAATTGTTGTAGGTACATAGAAGACACCCAAGAAATATTTGAAGAAAAATTAAATAAATAAATATGCTGCAGACAAGACATTAACCATGTAGGAGTCCAAAGACGTAGATCTGGAGCATGCTACAGGAAGCCTATTTTGGTCTTAAATGTAAGCCTTATTCCCTAACCCAGACTTGACAGTAATAAAGCAGATATGGATTTGAATTCCTATCAGTCTACAGTACATATTTTTATATTGATTCAAAATCTAGAGAAGAGGGATTGATCGATTTACTAATTGATTGACTTATGAATAACTTAATGTATTAAACTATTAACTGTATCCTCAAATATCAACAAAAACTTCCAGGCTAGGTATGAAAGTCATAAAAAGGAGATTAATCCATTATGACCAGCTATTGTGGTATGTGTGGGATGCAGAGCAATAAAACAATGTTAATCATTGTCTCAGAAAACAATCTTTCTCAAAACTGATACCCAGAAATCTGGCTCAGTTGGTTAGTGAGTATTGTAACCCCAAGGTCAAGAGTTCAAAGACCCATAAGGGCAAGCCACCAATAATAATAATAATAATAATAATAATAATAATAATAATGCTGATAGCCAGAGATATTATTGCCACAATTGATTAAGATCACAGGTCTACTTGGTATAAGATTTGAGAAAAGAGGTTACTATAACCAGCTCCTACTTTATCATGTGTGGGCTTTCACAGGATTTAAAAAATCACATTTTATTTATGACTTGTAAAAAGTAGTAACTCAGAAAGTTCCTACATTGTTCTCAAGAAAAGAAACGTAGCACTTTATTCCCATAAACCATGAATACATAAAGCAGTATCAACAGACATGAAGCAGAAGCATTGATACATGAATCAATATCAATGGACATGCTGCAGAAACATTGTCTGGTTTGCAGTGTACTTGCATGGAGACGTTTTCTGTGACACTGGTGTCTGGCACTCTGGGCGACCTCTGAATCCCCTGGACCCGTAGTGTACAACTTGGAACAACTTACGGAATCTCTCTGAGACTCAGTTTTCTCATTTTTAAATGGTTGTAATATTGCTTTTCTTCCAGGGGAAATGCGAAAGTTAAAAGTAATGAGACAACACTTGTGAGAATGGTGCCACACAAAGACAGAACTTGATAGATAGCTCAACTGCATCTAGGTAGCATCCATGCAAATTGCAATCAGAAGCTTGTATCTGACCTTCTTTCTGTTTACAAGAAGGACTAAAATTTGGAACATTAAGAGGGAGGACAGCAGTCGACTTGATAAAAGAGGGCTCTAAGAAGTTTATATTTCACCCTCTGAGTCAGTATTTTTCCAAGTACTGTCCATGTACAATCTCCATCAATCATAACTACCTTGAGGATGCTTATGGATTAATATTACTTTATCTTCTTTGTATACTTCAAGTCACACGTATGAAAAAGACTACAATATTTAGTTAAGTGTCACTGTGATTGGAGCACAGACTATGATGGGGAAATGGAAGAGATATAGTAAAAAGTGCAGATTGATCCTACTATGTCATAATAGGGAGGAAGCCCTTTGTCATATAATAAGTGGAGAGTTAATGAAGGAGTTTTTAAAGTAAAGAGTGCAGGAATATATTTTTAAGATCATTCAAAATTGAGCAAAAGCTTATTTAATATTTCTGTGCAATCACAGTAGAGCAATGACTCACTTACACTACAAAGAAAAGGAGCACAAAATAATAATAAGTGCAGATAAACTGATGGCAAGTGAAGTGCCCCAAGAACATGCCCGTGTCCTGCATTTGTATTATTTTTAGTTATAGTGTGCAGGACTCATTTGCTCAGTTAACATACAGACCTGTATTGAATTCCACTAGGCAGCAGTTTCTCTTCTTGGCAGTGGAAATTGGAAAATTGAATTTTCCTTTGCATTCTAATCTAATTTAAAATTTATTTTGTATTTAGACCCTTTATTTAATTACTGCCATCATCATTATTTGCAACTTTTGCTTAATCTATTAATGAGAAATGGATATTTTTAATGCAGGTGATCCACAAGCTTTATTAGGGATAATTATTGCTAGGAGCATGGTGTGGGGGTAATAAGTAAAGCCAGGGAACCACGGAATAGTCACACAAAGTTTTAAGCAGCCACAGTAGGGAGTAGGGAGTGGGAAAGAAACACCATGGAGGAGCAGAAAAATGAAGTTGGATCAGGATACTGAAGATCAGAGTATTCAATTCCAGCTTTTTATGTAAGTAGCTAGATGATTTTAGAAAATGAAATTCCTGAACTTAGTTATCATATCTGCAATGTTCAGACTAAAACAAAAAAATCAGAAACTTGTATCTTGACGGTCTGTTCCAGCTTGAATCCTCATAAAACTTAACCAAGCAGAAAAGGATTTTGGTGATAGTGAAATTTCACTGGCATACAACTGTCTTTTTATTTGTGACTTCTGGCTCTCTTAGGACTCAATCTGTCACTTAATTATACCAACTTTTAGCACTTTAGGGGACGCTTAATATGAAGAATCAAAAGACACTGTAGAGGATGTCCAGTACATTGCTATAAAACATGTAATCCTCAGTACCTCAGGGTTTGTTGTGGTATCTTTTAATTAAGAAAATGACTGACAAGAATAATAAATTCAGAGAATCATTTGAAGAAGGGTAAAACTGAGGGGATATTAAAGAACATGTATTCTTCACTTAGGATTGCCAGATTTAACAAATAAAAATGCAAGATGCCCAGTTAAATTTGAATTTCAAATAAATAACTTTTTTTTTTTTAGAATAACTATGCCCCAAGTATTGCCTGGACAATCCCAGCTTTCATTATAACCAACACCCTGGGCTTTTTCTGCAAACCCACTCACTTCTCTCCAGGAACAAAAAGTGAATCATCTGAATTGAGACTTTTGGACATGAAGCTGGGTACGTGTGTGGCTCAACCCTCTTTAGAATTTCCTGCAGTGTCCTAACTTCCAGTGTTCCCTGTTCTGCTCCCAACCATATGATTTTCTCAGAGGCAAAAACTCTGACCCTCTTATGAGTCTCCACTGCCTGGGATAGAGCAGGGAAGTCTCTAAATCTGGGATGGAGTATTTAAAATCCTTTTTACTACTCATTCTCCATCAGCTATGCTACTACTAATAATTAATAATATATTAATAATAAATTTTGACATTTTTATTCCTATATGTTTACTTTTTTCCCTCCCTCTCAATTGGTTTAGAGTTACAGTGGAATCACCCACACAGTAAAAACATATTAATCCCTTGAATCCTAATATCCCACATTATTCCTATATGTTTACTTTTTTCCCTCCCTCTCAATTGGTTTAGAGTTACAGTGGAATCACACACACAGTAAAAACATATTAATCCCTTGAATCCTAATATCCCACATGACAATGAGTAGGTTAGTGGAGAAGGCTGCTATAAAAATATAAGCAACACGATTTTCTGAAAATAAAGTGCAGAGCAGAATTCATCCTTTGAATTTGAATTCATCCTTCTTAGGAAGTTATTTGGAGACTGGGATTATATGAAACTTCATAAACTGAAATGAATGAGAAGCTGAATGTACAGTCTCTAAATTTTGCTTATTTTTGAATGCTATGCTTATTCAACTTAATGCCAGGAATACTATTTATAAAATAGTTCACACAAAACAGCAAAATGAAATGTGCTTTTATCAAATGAAATGTGCACCATAAAGTAAGGGGCCTAAACTGAGCCAATATAGTACAGGGCATAGTCATAGTGCATAATATATTCAATGAGTGACTTAACTGACTTGGATACAAAAAGCAGATATTTCTTATGATCTAAGTGATCATAATAATATTAAAAATAAGCCATTAATTCTTCCCTTTGAAGGATGGGAATTACAAACACAAACACAAGAAAACAAACAAAAACCCCTTCTGATTTAGCTAAATCACTTTCTGATAGTACAGAGTTATGCAAATGCTTTACCTTGTGGCTATCCAAAATTAAGTGAATGAGCTCAGTTTGGCAAGGCAGTGCCTCAATGTTGCTATTTTTATAGCTCTGGATAAGGGTGGGAGCTATGGTGTTCCAAGCCAAACTCCTAGTACCCAGAATTTAAGAAGGCCCTCACTCTAGGCTCCCACCTGTGCTCACAGAACCCTGAGAGGAGGCACCTCCCTGAGCACCTAGTTTGACTCATCACCTTAGTCCTGGCACTGCTCTGGGTAAGGTGACAATCATGGAATAAAAGCATAAATTTTGACTCAACTTTTAATTTAAAGTATACCAAACAAAACAAAACAAAAAATATAACAAAAAATTTAAGTGAAATTAAATATTTGATACACATGTATTCTGAAAGCTGAAATTTTGTTTAAATCACATTATTTATATTGCATAGCATTAAAGACTGTTTGAAAAATGTTTTATGGAAAATAATAAACATTTAAAGTGGCTATGAAACCATTCATTAGCTTTCTTTAATACCGGCACTAGTTTTAGGTTTTGAACATATTTTATATATTATTGATCCTTCAAATATGAAATAAAGGACTACCTCATCCAAGTGTCTAAAATACTTACATAGCAAATTCTTAAAAATGAGAATTTGGGAAGAAATTTTATGGAGAAGACTTCTAAAGCACAGGCAAGAAAAGCAAAAATACACAAATGGGACTATATTAAGCTGAATAGCTTCTGAACGGCAAAATAAACAATCAGCAGAGTGAAAAGACAAACTGCAAAACGGAGAATATGTTTGCAAACTATACATCTGACAAGGGATTAATATCCAGAATATACAGAAGCTCAAAAAACTCAACAGCAAAATTAATTAATTAATTAATTAATTAATTAAAATAAAAACCAGCAACAAATAATCCAATTAAAAAATGGACAAAGGACCCGAATAGATATTTCTCAAAAGAAGACATAAAATGGACAACAGTTTTATGAAAAAATGTTCAACATCGCTAATCCTCAGGGAAATGCAAATCAAAACCACATTGAGATACCATCGCACTTTAGTTAAAGTGGCTGTTATTAAAAAGACAGAGCATAACAAACACTGGAAAGGATGCAGTGAAAGGAGAACACTTATACACTGTTAGTGGAAATGTAAATTGGTAGTTGTTATAAGAAATAGTTTGAAGGTTCCTCAAAAAACTAAGAAAAGAACTACCATATGATCCAGAAATCCCAGTATTGGATATTTAAACAAAGGAAAGGAAATTAGTACACCAAAGAGATATCTACACCACTGCTGGAAAGCCTTTTAAATGTTTTAAGTAGGGAGCAACACTATCTAATTTTCCTTTTAGAAAAAGTGTCCGGAATACATTGGAAGGCAACAGAAGAGAAAATGGGAAGGAGGGTCAAGAGACGGAGGCAATGTTCCTGGTCAGAGATGTGGTGGTGTGGACTGCAGGGTGGAGAAAGAAGGGTGAGGAGAAGCAGAAAGACTCTTCCTATGCACTCCATTTACAGATGAGTCTCGGAGGGTTAAAGAGTCTAGTTTCAGCAGTTGGATTACAACCTGGGCTCCTGGCGCCAGGCTAGAGCTCTTGCAGGATTCTAAATCACAAGGACCACTTTCTCCTTATCATTTCTAGTTAAAATATGTTGTACCACATACTTCTACATAGTTCACAAGTATCAGTTCATATATCTTACAAATAAACGAGGGGCGCATGAGAAAATATAGCAAAAGAATTTGAAAACTTTACAACACAACACATGGGAGTGGATATCCTTTTCCTGAGTACAAAAAAAATAAAAGTTTCAACAAAGTATCAGATATTTCATATATCTTATGAAAATCAGGGCTCTTTTTTATCTGAGTTTCTAACTTCTTGATACAAGTGTGTCTTTCGGATAACTCTTTGTTTAATTTTGGTTTTATTTTTTAAAGTTTTTTAGCATATTCATTATTATAAATCATAATATCCTTTATCTTTTAAATCTAGAACTTACAGCAACACATTCATAGAGACTCAGAATTAGAAGTTGCTGTAGAGATCATTAAACTACGTCAACCTTTATTTCATCGATGACAGAACTAATAGAAAATGCTGCTAAGGAGAAATGGACTGACTGGTCCCAGGCCATTGTTACTCAACTGGTGACGAACAGGAGGGGGAATTCCTCATTAATAAATACAGAGAGCACATGCTAATTTGCGTAGCTTACTAAGAATAATACATCCCAGGAATAAATAAGGAGGTTGCCTTGCAACCCTCCTTAGTTGCTTGAGTGAACAGGTGTAGAAGAAGAGATTGAAGAGTTTTGCCCAGGAAAATGTAAGTAACTTTGCAGGGTAGACCAACATCAGAGGCAAAAAAGAAATAGCAGAGTATGAGGGGAAAAGAATTTGGAATTTTGTTTTTTCAATTATTTTTTCTCTTACAGTTATAAACACATTCTTTATTGTTTTGTGTTTAATGCACACATTTATGATGATAAATAATAAAAATGTGCATACCTCATATTCCATAGTAAATGTTCTGTCATTCCTTATTATGTATTTTATTCTTATATAATCTGGAGGTAAAGAAAAAAAAAAGCCCACTACATCAACTGTTGCTATAAATAGATATATGGTCCATGTGTATATTATCTGATCATCACAGATGAGATCTGGCACATGATGAAGAAAATCAAGTAAGCAGCATCTTATGCTATTTCAACAAGGTTTATATCTTCCTGGGATATGCTTTATACATGAAAAACAGAATGAAGCAGAAATGGGATAAAAGACGTGTGCTTAGTTGAGTGTGGATTTTGTTAGAGGCTCCAGCCAGCTATTAGACCGTGCTATTTCAACAAGGTTTATATCTTCCTGGGATATGCTTTATACATGAAAAACAGAATGAACCAGAAATGGGATAAAAGACGTGTGCTTAGTTGAGTGCGGATTTTGTTAGAGGCTCCAGCCAGCTATTAGACCATAAAATAATTGCCACTCATTCACTTTTAACACCTTGGCTTAATTCCAAAGCAGTGAATCTAATCGAACCCCCTGCAGAGATGGTTTGAGTGGTTTCATTTGGTAACTAAGAATTAGGTGCAAGAAATATAAGATAACGGTGTTTACAAATTCCAGCAATAAAACCTCAACAGTTTTATTTTCTTCTTCAGAGAACCTGATATTCAATTTGTATTTATGGTTACATAGGGAAAAAAGAGAAAGTGAGGACAGTAAGATATAAAAATGCTTAATAGCTTTCTTCTGGTATATCTTTGAACTTATAATGCATCTGAAATCTGTCAGTCTGGGAAGAGTCAGAACAACAACAAAAATAATAACAAATAGCATGTCAGATGCTCAGCTGTTTTTTCCATCACAGGTGTTTCAGGCAGCTGGTAATGTCACCAAAGAGCAGGTGCAGATGGTGCAGCCATTTTCAACATAGAAGACAAAAAGAGTAGCCAGCAACTTTTTTAAACCATAACTGCAAATTTGAATCACTTTGGGAAATTTTTAAATATGTATGTCCAAATGTCCAGATCCTACACTTGCAGAATCTAATTAAATTAGTCTGCAAGTGGGAATTGAGTATCATTTAAAGCTCCCAAAGTGATTATAATACATAGTTAAAGAAATATATATATATATATTTGTGTGAGAAGACACAGATGAGAGGAGATGTGACAACCTCACATTAAAAAAAAATAAATAAATCAGGGATTTAAACTAATTGTGAACTCCACGTGAATCACGTAACTGGTATGGCAAAAAGAAATATTAATGCAAATTAATTTACATCATTCACAATGTCAAAATTGAAAGGGAAAAAATGACAGAGAAAACAAAAATGCCAGGAACTTTCACATACATTGTTATAACTTACTTGGCTCTTAGGTGGTTAGTGGATATCTGGAATTCTGTTATTATTTTCTACTTAAACACTTGAACAGGATAATTGAATATTGTTATAACAATAGTCTCTATTTTACTGACTACTTACAACTTCAAATAATATATCTTGTTATCCCAAAATTTTAAATGCCTCGGATGTTCTAATACTTCGTATCAATGGCAAAATTGATGGCTGGATATGTGTAAACATCCAGATTAATAAGATTCTCTTATGCCAATGGGAATGGTTTGGAATTGATCCAGTTAACCACAGAGAATCAATGAACAACATTAAGCACAGGTGAGATCAGATAACACAGGAAGCTGAGGGAAATAAGTGGGAGAAGAGAGTGTGGATGTAGAAGAAATACCTGGTGTCTCTTTTCAAGCAAACGATATACAGGCAGAACAAGTTAAGTCAGTGTATTAGTCAGGGTTCTCCAGAGAGACAGAACCAATAGGTTATGTATATTAAATATATGAGAGTGGGTTTATTAGTGGAATTGGCTCACATGATTTTGAAGGCTAAGGAGTCCCATGATAGGCTGTCTGCAAATTGGATGCTGGTAGCGTGGCTCTGTCCAAGTCCAGGATCCTCAGAACCAGTATGATTCTCAGCTAGAGGTCAAAGTCCTGTGAGCTGGAGGTGCCCCTGGTTGTGAGTCCTGAAACCCAAAGGCTGACGTTCTCCTGTCTGCAGACAGGAGAGAAAAGTGTATCCTAGTTCCAGTGGATAGCATGAGCAATTCCTTTTCCTCTGCTTTTGTTCTCTCCTGGCACCCAACAGATTGCATGGTGCCCAACCGTATTGAGAGCAGATTTTCTCACTCAATCCACTCAGGCTTGCATGCTAATTTCTTCTAGAAACACCCTCATATACGTACCCTTAAATAAAATAATGCTTTACCAGGTTTCTTGGTATTCCTTAATCTGGTCAAATTGACATCTAAAATTAACCATCGCAGTTGGAAAGAATAAGAAGGCTAACTATGTTTATGATAGGCTTTTGAAGAATAACTACTTTAAAAAATGGTGATATCAGAAACAAAGACTAAAGAACAAGTTAAGAATAATTCTAAGGTTTTTGGTGTAGGAGACTTGGAGACTATCGAGGACAATCTGCAAAATCAAAGACAGAGATTGTGTTACAAGGTTGTTTGCAAGGCAGTGATACTGAAAAGATGGGGAACGAAGAGTACTAGACTGGAAAGATGAGCAAAAAGCAAGTCCATCCCTAAGCAAGCAAGGATGAGAAAGCAGATACCATGCTACGACTTAGGTAGACAGCAGAAGGTCAAAGCATCAACAATGCAATGTTAGTGAATAGAGATAGCCACGGTGGCTCTATGGCAGAAACGCTTCACACTCTGAACTGTTCTCTCTCTACATTCTGTTGTTTGCAGACAGCTTGAGAGGAGACAGCATGAAATAGAGCCACAAGTGAGAGGTCAGTGGTTGCAGCGCACTTCACCATGCTTCCACTTTCAGGGTGGACCGTGAGCAACACAAGCAGGAACAGTCTACGGTGAGTTTTATCTTGGGCACCAAAGTCAAGCTTGGACTGACTGTCAAACTTGTGAAACCTGTAGAGGAGACATATCGTATGGCCAGAACACATTAGCAGAATGAAGGATAAAAATAATACATGAGAAAAAATAATTTCTTAAAGGTGATAAAGTTTTAATTGCCTCCTGATTAAAGAATCTACTAATACATGTATCAAAGGAATCACTAATAATAAAAAAATATATATAAATATTTATATTAATCCAGGAACAAATAAGAATATCCATGGATAGCAAAACTATTCAGAGTTGTGCCGAAGACCACAGATAAAGCAATGAGATGAGGAAGCAGAAACTGACAAGTTTCGGGCCGGCCGGTGGCGCACTGCTACAGTGCGCCGCTTGGGAGTGTGGCGACGCTCCCGCCGAGGGTTCGGATCCCACATACAGACCGGTTCCTGCTCACTTGCTGAGCGAGGTGCGGACGCAACACCAAGGGTTGCGATCCCGTTGCCGGTCCCGGTCCGGTATGGGCGCGACACTGAGGGTTGCGATCCATTGCCGGTCATGAAAAAAGACAAAAAAAAAGGGAAAATCCGGTATGGGCGCAACACTGAGGGTTGCGATCCATTGCCGGTCATGAAAAAAGACAAAAAAAAAGGGAAAAAAAAAAAAAAGAAACTGACAAGTTTGGGTTAGCATTATACCTATTAACATATGAAAAACTTAGAGACCTAATTTAAGAAAGATAATATGTAAAAAGTGTTCAGAACTTGGATTTCCCTAAGCAGACCTTGAAATAAGGAGTAGTGTGCAGATAGTTTAATTGGAAAATGATTCCGTGAAAGAGCAGAGAGCACCCTAGACGCGCCGCACAGGGTGGTGGTAGGACGGTTGCTGCTAAGGTTGATGAGGCTCTTTCCACATGGGTCTCCTGAGCATTACTTCCAAAACAGTCCACCCCAAGTACAACAGTCAGGAGCATTTATCTGTTAACTTCCATTCTTCCTTGGTTAAGGGTGGTTCCTCATGGTGTTATCTGCCATCTGCTTCCGACTAGGGAGGAATCCAGGCTGTCCAAGTTCCCACTGGCACTGTGGCATCAGAAGACTTTCGGTAAGAAGTGAAAATGATAAATATGAAATGAGGCTATGGGGTCCTTAAGGAACTGTCCCCTCAGCTGCAGCTGGAATTGGACGTAGAGCCAAGGGGACAGGAGGCAGACAGCAGAGGAATGCAAACATCAGCAATCCTTCTTTACAGCGGTCTTTCTTTACAGCAGCAATACCACTGAAAAGTGAGACTCCATTGATAAGAATAAAGATTGTTTTTGTCACTGTGGTTTCACACTAATAACATTTTCCCCCACTCTTCTCCTCACCATGCTTTGGGTAATGCAATAGATTCATTTATATGGGACATTTGTCTCACCACTCTCTACCACCCCCACCCACACGTCCCCAATACCATAAGTTTTGCCTTGATAAATACTAAAATCCTACCCATGCAAAATCTCAAAGCAGATTACCTGCTTCATGAAATCTTCATGATTCCCCAGTTAGAATTTGTGGTCATGTCGTCCCCTATGAAAAAGTGCTACAGCTGCACTCACCACACTGCGCTGGAGTGATATGTTTACTTATTTATCTTGTAGTCGAACCATTAACAACTTTAGGAGGAAGTACAAGCTACTTCACTTTTATACGTGGCTTCATGGTTATAGGATGCTTACAAAATGAAAATCAGGAAAACAATGCCATTAGGTATACTAAGTTATAAAGCCTTTTTCATTCCTTCTGTGATCTCTCTTTTGACTTGTCATGGTTTTTCACTTGTTATCTACAGTCATTTTAAGAAAAAAAAAAAACTTAAAATTATCAGCATGAGTTGTACTGTTCAACTTTATATTGTGAAATTATGGTTTTAAATGCAAATATAAGAGCATTTAACTCATATGTGGAATCATTAAAATTATACAAAACAATGTATATTTCATATAAATAGAAAGGACCTGTATTTTGTTCTCACCAGAACAATGTAAATGCTGCACAAAATATACTCAACTGTTTGTATTTGATTTGATGTACACGCATTGTGCCAACACTTGGTACTTGTGTCTTAATGATGAAAAAGGAAAGACTCAAAAGAAAAAAAAAAAAACTGCGGGTTGTCCTTTCCTTCTAAATCATCATTTCAGCTTGAGTGGTTGGCTCATACAAGAAAGCAAAATGAGAAAGAAAAAAATATGATAGAGTTCCTTGGTCATTCAACATTCTTTTTTAAAAAATGTATTGTTGTTTTTAATTGGCACACAATAATTGTATACATTTATGGGTATAGTGTGATATTTCAGTGCTTCTATATAGTGTGTAATGATCAAATCAGAATAAGTAGCAAATCCATCACCTCAAATACATACCATCTTTTTGTGTTGGGAACATACAAAATCATTTTTTCTAGCAATTTTAAGATATGCAATAAATTGTTGTTAGCTATAGTCAAACTACAGTGTTACAGAATACTAGAATTCGTTCCTCTTGTAACTTTGCTATAATTCTATATCCATTAGCCAATCTCTCCCTATCCCCCTCCTTCCCTTCCCAGACTCTGGTAACCACTGTTCAACTCTCTACTTTTATGAGAGCGACTTTTTCAGGCTCCACATGTACGTGAGAACGTGCAGTGCTTATATTTCTGTGCCTGGTTTATTTTGGTTAACATAATGTCCTCCAGGCTCATCCAACTTGCCATGAATGACAGGTTTTCATTCTTTCTTACAGATGATTAGGATCCTATTGTGTATGTATAACCACATTTTCTTCCTTTCACCTCCTGATGGGCACTTAGGTTGATTCCATATATTGGCTATTCTGAATAGTGCTGCAATAAACATGGGAGTGCAAATATCTCCTGGACATACTGATTTCATTTCTTTTGGATATATATCGAGAGGTGGTATTTCTGGATTTTATGATAATTTTATTTTTATTTTTTTGAGGAATTTCCATACTGTTTTCCATATTGGCTATGTTAATTTACCTTCCCACAAACAATGTACAAGAGTTCCCCTTTCTTTCCTCCTTCCCAGTATTTGTTATTTTCTGTCTTTTTGATAATAGCCATTCTAACTGGTGTGTGATATCCCATTGTGGTTTTGAATTGTATTTTTTGGATGATGTTAAGTATTTTTTTCATATATTTGCTTACTATTTTAAATGTCTTCTTTTGAGATTGTCTATTCAGGTCATTTGCCTATTTTTTTAATTGAATTATTTGGTTTTTGCTGTTGAGTTGTTTGAGCTCCTTGCATATTCTGTATATTAATCCCTCATTGGGTGAAGACTTTGCAAATATTTTCTCCTGTTCTGCAGGGTGTCTCTTCAGTGTGCAGAAGTTTTTTAGTTTGATATAATCCCATTGTCTATTTTTGATTTTGTTGCCTGTGTTGATGAGGTCTTATCTGTAAAATGCCTTATTGTGTACATTCGGGTTTGAATGGAAAGCATGCCTTCTCAGTGTTGTCAGCACCCTAATTAGTCCTGGATGTAATGTGCTTGCCTTGCACTTTCTTTGAGTCTGGCTAAACTTCTCCATTCCTTGGAGTCATTGGAATTCTTTGTTCAAAGGGCACTGTCAGCACCACTTTGAATGGGATGGCAAGATAAAGCTTTGTTCCTTGTTCACATGCATGCTCCATTGTCCCAGGGGAATCGACTTACAAAACTTATGTTCAAAGATAAAATTATTCATAATTTCAGGACAGACACAGCAAAACACTACAGTCTTGGGGCCCTCTGAGCACAGGGCCCTCTGAGCATGGGACTCAGTGTGACTCCATTTGTCCTCTACACACCTGTGAAGATAGTACTGCTTCGAAATCATGAGAACAGAGCAGATTCTTGTCTCATTTTTCTAAAGTGTCTGTCCTCCTTCCCTGCATGCCTGAGGTTGAAGAAATCCACTAACTGGATCAGTATGTTGGAGAGAAACTTTATCTTTATGAAGAGGCAAAGAAATAACTAAAGCAGTAGTAGGCGCTATCTGCCCAGCATCTCCTGGAGTTCCCTGGGCCAAGTGCCGATTTGCATGGGACTGCAATGTGACCTGGGGCCGCTCCAGTCTCTCCCTGGGTTAGTGAATGTTTTTCTCTGTTGTGGAAAGTTAAACTGGACTCTTGCCTTGTTCCTCTTGTTTATGTTTTCTATTTCCAAGTAATTGGTATCTAAGTAGCTACTTAAACACTTCTGTGACAAAAATTGGAAAAGCTTATTAAGGAAGCCATTATTTTGCTTGATTTTCACAAAAGCTGTGCTCAGTTGAAACCAGATCTTGCTCAGCTTTTGTGTGTGTTGACTTGATGAGAGATTTTTCAGTGCAAAGTGAGTTTGAGACTTTCTATGTGATATACAACTCACTTCACTACATTTCCATTCAATTAAAAAGTGAAAAGAGTGACAGCCTACAATATACAACGTTGCCTAAGGTTTCTAAGCCTCTATCAACTTCTTCCTATAATGAGGATCTAATTCACATTTCACAGAATTACTATAATGATTACAACTCAAACTCTGAAAGCACCTAATATAATTATCGACTCATGGTAAATATTCACTTCAAAGGTGTGTACAGGGACCCTGGGGAAATGCAGAGTTGATTAGGGAACTGCCTCTACTCTTTTTTTTTTTTCTTTTACTGAGGGAAAACAGTTTTATTATTTATTTATTATTTATTTTTATTATGAATATTCATGAGATACAAAGCCGATTGTCCCCCCCTCCTGCCCAAGATGTGGGGGCCAGATTCATACTGGGGGCATACCCATTACCAGAAATCACTTTTGTACACTTCCTTTTTCCTCTTCCAATTATCCCCCAACCTCCCTCCTCTTCCCCCTCTCCCCTCAACTCCAATTTGTAGCCCCAGGAATGTTCCCTCCCTCTATTGGATCACAGCACTACTGTGGTCTTTCTTTCCTTCCTTATTTCTCTCTTAGCTCCCACATATGAGTGAGCACATGCGGTGTTCATCCCTCTGTGCTTTGCTTGTTTTCGCTCAACATAAGTTTCTCCAGGTTCATCCATGTTGGTGCAAATGGGAATATTTCATTCTTTTTTATGGCAGAGTAGTATTCCATAGTATATATATACACCATAGTTTCCTTACCCAATCATCCATCGATGGACATTTAGGTTGGTTCCATGTTTTGGCTATTGTAAACAGAGCTGCGATGAACATGGGAGTGCAGGTGTCCCTTGGACATGATGATTTCCATTCCTCTTGGTATATACCCAGAAGAGGGACTGCTGGATCATATGGAAGATCTATGTGTAGTTGTTTGAGAAACCTCCAAATTGTTTTCCAAAGTGGATGTACTAATTTACAGTCCCACCAACAGTGTAGGAGTGTTCCGTTCTCTCCACACTCCAGCCTGCATTTCTTATTCACTGTCTTTTTGATCATAGCCAGGCTAACTGGAGTGAGGTGGTATCTCAATGTGGTTTTAATTTGCGTTTCCCTGATGATTAGTGGTATTAAGCATTTTTTGATGTCTGTTGGTCTTTTGTATGTCTTCCTTTGAAAAATGTCTATTCAGCTCCTTTGCCCATTTTTTAATTGGGTCATTTATTTTTTTACTGTATAATTGCTTGAGTTCTATATATATTCTGGATATTAGTCCCTTGTCAGATGCATAGTTGGCAAAATTTTTTCCCACTCTGTAGGCTGTCTTTTCATTCTGTTGATTGTTTCCTTTGCTGTACAGAAGCTTTTTAGTTTGATATAGTCCCATTTGTTTATTTTTTCTTTTGCTGCTTCTGCTTTTGGGCTCATGTTCATGAAGCCTGTGCCCAGACCTAACTGCTGAAGTGTTTCACCTATATTTCCCTTAGTAATTTAACAGTTTGGGATCTTATACCTAGCTCTTTAATCCATTTCGAGTTGGTTTTAATGTCTGGTGAGAGATGCATATCTAGTTTCATTCTTCTGCATATGGATATCCAGTTTTTCCAGCACCACTTGTTGAAGAGGCAATCTTTTCCCCAATGTAGATTTTTGTTGCCTTTGTCTAATATCATATGGCTATAAGCCTGAGGTGTGATTTCTGGGTTTTCTATTCTACTCCACTGGTCTGAATGTCTAGCCTCTACTCTTAAGCAGATTCCAATTTCCAATCTGGCCAGTGCAAGAGATGGTAAGACTGTGTGGTGAGACCAAGCACTTGCATTTAGTAAATATAACTTTATAAAAAAAAGCTTGCCACTAAGGCATATGTAATTATATGTAGTATGTATAAGGGTACTTCATGGGCCAGCCCGGTGGCGCACTGGAGAGTGCGCCACTTGGGAGCATGGCAGTGCTCCCACCGAGGGTTCGGATCCCATGTGGAGACCAGTTCCCACTCACTGGCTGAGCACGGTACGGGCGCAACACCTAGGGTTGCGATCCCATTGCCGGTCCCCGGTACAGGTGCGACACCAAGGGTTGCAATCCCGTTACCGGTCAGTAAAAAAGACAAAAAGGAAAAAAAAAAAAAAGTTCATGGGAAGTTTGGTATCATCTTTTAATTCTATTTTTCTATGAACTTTTTAAAGTACCTTTATGTATATATATAGGTGTGTGTATATATGTGTTGTGTGTGTGTGTGTGTGTGTGTGTGTGTGTGTGTATATATATATATGTAGTGTACATACTCCCTTGTTTGCCAGGCACTGTTAGGCATTGAGGATACCCTAATGGTCTAGAGAAACAAAATCCTTGCTCTCATGAACAATATGCATACTATTGTAAGCATATTTTTATCTATAAAACTGATATAATAATATGTACTGCCCACAATTTTGATGTGCAATTCAAATAATATAACTTGGGCAAAACTGTTTTTAAAGTGATTTCTCCTCAAATGCTCATCGATTATTTACTGTGTGTCAGTCATTATTTTAGAGGCTGAGAATGCAAAGGTTAATAAAATATGCATCCCTTTAAGAGTTGAAACTCTAAGAAAGGAAGAGTTAGATATGAAAATAAATAATTCCTGTAGAATGAGCTAAACAAAAGCACAAAGTGCATTGACAGGTTAGATAAAAGACTGTCTAGAGTAGTCTGAAGGGAGTTGTACCGTCAAATGCTTGACAAAGGTTTTTCATATTTGAACAAAGCTTGAAGGAAGGTTAGCCTAAGGGATCAAGGGGAAGGGATATTACAGACAGAGGAAACAGTATGAAGAATCTGTGTGTGATGTATATGTAGAAGGTCCTATATGTAGTGGCAGAGTTAAACAGAAGATTTTTTTTTTTTTTTAAAAAGGAAATAAATCTTTTGTTATATTTAAAATGTGTACTTGTTATAATGGGCATAATGTTACATCTTGCAACTATCTTCCCATGAAACAAGACTGTTCTCAATTTTCTCATTTGACAAATATTTATCTAGTGCCTAAGACGTCAGATGTCTTGTCAAGTGTTGGGGCACAGAGATAAGACATTGTCTTCAATCGGTCTGCCATTAATGGTAAAATAAATAAATAGATAAATGGTCAATATGGGGTATTATATCTGTCAATAGTTTTTTAAATTAGAAGATAGAGAAACTCAGCTCATATTAGACTTAGCAAAAGAGAAAGAAAGAAAGAAAGAAAGAAAGAAAGAAAGAAAGAAAGAAAGAAAGAAAGAAAGAAAGAAAGAAAGAAAGAAAGAAAGAAAGAAAGAAAGAAAGAAAGAAAGAAAGAAAGAAAGAAAGAAAGAAAGAAAGAAAGAAAGAAAGAAAGAAAGAAAGAAAGAAAGAAAGAAAGAAAGAAAGAAAGAAAGAAAGAAAGAAAGAAAGAAAGAAAGAAAGAAAGAAAGAAAGAAAGAAAGAAAGAAAGAAAGAAAGAAAGAAAGAAAGAAAGAAAGAAAGAAAGAAAGAAAGAAAGAAAGAAAGAAAGAAAGAAAGAAAGAAAGAAAGAAAGAAAGAAAGAAAGAAAGAAAGAAAGAAAGAAAGAAAGAAAGAAAGAAAGAAAGAAAGAAAGAAAGAAAGAAAGAAAGAAAGAAAGAAAGAAAGAAAGAAAGAAAGAAAGAAAGAAAGAAAGAAAGAAAGAAAGAAAGAAAGAAAGAAAGAAAGAAAGAAAGAAAGAAAGAAAGAAAGAAAGAAAGAAAGAAAGAAAGAAAGAGTGTGCCCCAGGACCAGTTGAGTAACTCCATGATAAAGCGTAGTGGTACATTATTAATGTGTCTCTCCCAAACAAATGCAGGATGGAGATTAGACAGTGTTGTTAATGGCATGGTTTATTAATATCACCATCTGAATTATGCAAGTTCTAAACATTTTACTTAATAAACTCTTCTCAAGTCTTAATTATATTTAATGGCAATGTCTTGGTCTCAAATAGCAAAATTAATAACAAAAGAAAGCTTATTAATAATGATTTGTTTTAGTCCTTGTCTATTTAAGATTAGAAATCCCATTAAGAGTTTTCAGATCTAAATTTCATTCCAATACTACTAAATCCATCTGGATCACAGTAGGGTCAGATTTTGCTATTGGCTGTAGTTTGTGGAAATACCTCCAACTGCATTGATGCTGGATAATACCCAGTCATTCAGCTTGGAATTCCTTTTTTCTCTTCTCATCTGGTAACTCTTTCTCATTTTTTTCAACATTAGCTCAAATGTTACCTTCTCTGTGATTTTTTTTTTTAACTCTCTCACCCTTCCTCCAATCCTCAGGTAGAATATATGGTCGTATCTATCCCACACTTCTAAAATAGTACCTACTATGATGTTTCTAATCCTTACTTGTGTATTATCATTAGAGTTTCCTGGACACCCAAGCCATGTTTATTTATCTCTGGATCCTTAGTACTTAAAACAGGTACATTTACACAGTGTGTATATTTTTGCAAATTTACAAATGAACAAATAAATCACTTTTGTGCTCACTCAAATGCTTTAGGAAAAAAAAAACAGTTTTGTTTGAGATCAGTTCAGCTCCCCACTACTAACACCTCCACTGTAGATGGTATGCAGAAGGGTTAGCACAGAAAAAAATGAGAAATAGTATTGTATTCCCTAATCTAGAAAAATTGGTTAAAAATAGCTACATGAGAAGGCTGTTTTGAGAGATTTGAGACAAGGAAATCATCAGTGAGCATCACACATTCCTTTGTGAGGCAGACAGAAGGGAGGATCTGGTACCTTCCTCCAATCAGGGATTGAGTTGGTAGAAGCTGATCTCTGGTCTGCCCTAATCCTGGAACATAGCACTCTATGTCTTTCAACCAGAAGGATCCCTAGAGTCCTTCCCAGCCTCCCACTGGGGTTGTGGCGAATTCTTAAAGGAGAAATCAGCTATGTTCTGTAGCTCCTCAAGCTTAAAACATTGTCATACCAGCCCAGAGCTAATGCCATTCTGTCCCCTTTTCTGTCCTGAAGCAGCTGCCCTCTGCTGGTGATTCTTCTGCTCCCAGCAATGGCAGATGTCCCCAAGGGAAAGTAAATCTTTTCTCTTAGTCACAATTCTGTCTATAATTTTGGCCTGTTTAGCCATTGCTTATGAAACTCTCTGATTTGTTTTTAATTGCTGATTTTGTTTATTCTATTCACTCTTTCTAGTTATACTCAGCTGGGACATTTTCTCATGTTGCAAACTACTCTACCCTACCTGTAATGGGAAGCCCTCGGGTAACATTTTATAATATGTTTGTGTGAGTTTTAATAAAAGTAATGCTTTGTAGGTTAACAACAAGCTTGCACTAATTTGATTAGACCAGGAAGCAGGTAGGAAAAGACAAAACTTGCAGGATGTTTGCTTTCACTGACCTTACTATGAACGATCGTTGCTTCCCTTCCTTCCATTGTCCTTATCTGGATATTGAGACCTTCTGTGAGTCTGGAGTCACTTTGGTTGTCTCTGCCCCTCACTTTTGAGGGACCCTAACAGTCAGCTCTTAGGATATTAACTTGCCAATAACAGGTGTTTAATAACTATCAAACATATCTGTATAGAAGAACCTTAGAAATTTAAAAATAAAAATCTGTTTTTCAGTAACACTTTTATAAAGTGAATATCTGAAATTTGAGTTTATATCATTGGAAGATTTATGTTATTATTCTCACTTTAGTCGGCTTCTCTTTCAAGTTCAAGTTTATAACCATAACTATGAGAATTCATCTTACTATGGTCCCAGGTAAGTGACTTTTTTGTTTTTTGGGTTTTTTTTTTTTTAACTGAAATCTACAGTTCTCTCTGATAAGCTAAAATCGGAAGGACTAATGAACTAAAAACTCTCTATTTCTTCCTTTTAAGGTGAACATTTCAACCTCAGGATATGATATACATACAAGGAAAATTAAAACCCTCAAATTTATTTTGATTTGCTTTACTTTAACATGTTATATTACTTTTTAAAAGTAACCATACTAAATGCGAGGCTTTAGAAAGTTTAAAGAAGTTTAAAAACAAAATTTAAATGTTCAGTTCATCACTAAGAGGTGTCAAGTAATTATAACATAGCAAGTTCCCTTTTATTCTTTTTTCTATAAAACATTTTACAAGTGTAATTTAATGTATTTTATTAAATACCCGATATTTAGGCACTTGGAATACATTAGTAAACAAAACAGACACAAATCCCTGCCGTTTTGTAGCTTATATTCTAGTGAGGGAGAGATACAATAAATATTTTGTATATGTAAATGAGTTAATATATTAAAGTACGGTAAGTGCTATAAAAACATACACACACATATGCAAATGTGCAGGTTCAGGTTGCAATTTTATGTACAGTAGTCTGGGTAGTCCTTATCGAGAGGCAGATATTTGGACAAAGATGTGAAGGCAGTAATGAAATTAACTTTGTGGACATTTTGGAAAAGAATGACCCAGGGATTAGGAACAAGCAATGCAAATGTCCAAGATAAAAGCATCAGGATGTTCAAGTAAGATCAGACAGATCAGTGTGGATGATGGAAATTCAAAAAGGGATATCACAAGGTATAAAGTAGAAGACAGTGGGAGTCAGATGATGTAGGTCTTGTGTGATTCCGGCTTTAACTCTGAAGGAAAGAAGGTGTTTGTATTTATCTTGTAATAGGATCCTTCTGGATGCTGTATGGAGGGTAGATTGTAGGGATGTAAAACAGTGAAGACCAGTCACCATGGCAGTGATTCAGGTAAAAGACGCTCCTGGCAATGACCAGAATGCAAATGTCATGTAGTACTTCTGTCCTCATTCCTCAGATCACATATCACCAATTGTTGCTAACACAAACTATAGTGGCTGCAATATATTCCAGCCTTATGGTTGTATCATGATTAACTTTAGTAGCCTTGAACTTAGAGGAAGTAGAATACTGACCAGTCTATGTCCTAGAAGGATTATTCAGACTAGTATTCCTGAACACAGTGCATTAAGGTGGGCGAGGGCAGACCGTATTGCCTGCTTCCTGGTAGCTCCTTGGAAACTATTGTGACTCAGCTCCTGTCCCTTTTTCTCCTCCCATAAATGTTCTCTTTTTCTTCATTGCTGAGGTGTGAGATAATTCCTTTAGATAGTCTAATAATTGGAAGATTTAACATTGTTAGGAAAAAGAGGTCAAGGCAAATTATTTTGTTTGTATAACTGAAGAGACTGGTTCTGGATAGTAAATTACTTTCCCAGGGTTAGGAAAGTTTCAGAGATACAAGAGTAACTCAAATCCAATGCAAGACTCAAAATAGGGAATGCATGCAACCAGGAAAGAATATTTACTTAAAACAAAACAACACAAAACGAAAGACCTCTCAGCAGTAGATAGCGTCTAAGGTAGGCTCCCCTACCTTAGGTGTTTATGGCTTTATATAATCCCCTTCTTCTGAGTAATTTGATTCTAACCAATCAAATACCTTAACACTGAAAGGATGCAACTTTTATAATTAGATTACAAGAGATGAATCAAACTCCTATGCTGTAAGCAAAGCGTTAAGCACCCACATGGGAGGAAACTGAGGGTGGCTTTCCGTCAGTGGTTAGAAAGGAACTAAGGGCCTTAGTCTCACAACTGGAAAGGAATGGAATCCTAGGAACAGCCACATAAGCATTGAAGAGTATTTGGATGAGACACCAGTCCTAATACTTTGGTTGTAGCCCCGTGAGAAATCCTGCAGCAGATGCCCAGCTAATCCATGTCGGAATTCTTCACCCACAGAAATGGTAAGATGATAATTGTATGCTGCATTAAGCTGCCAGTTTTGTAGTTGTTTTTAATGCACCAATACGTAACTGATACCCTTTTTATTTCTTCATGTTATATTCTTAATTATAGCATTTACGAAAATTGCTCTTCAATTATTTTAAGTATGAATTATATTATTACATGTTTAAGCAAAAAAAATGTCAGAAGAGAGTCTGACATTCAAATCATGAAAATCAACTACAATGCATAAGGAGAAGTGAAAATAACAATTTTAAATTAAAAAAATTAAAATTAAAAACATACAAACAAAATTACTTTTAAGCAAGCATAATTATCATTATTAAGAATGGTGTTTTAGTCTGTTTTGTGTTGCTATAACAGAAATACCTGAAACTGGGTAATTTATAAAGGAAAGAGGTTTATTTGGCTTATGATTCTGGGACAGCTGCATCTGGCACGGGCTTCAGGCTGCTTCTACTCATGGCAGAAAGTGGCAGGCAGCTGGCGGGTGCAAGCAGGTCATATGGTGAGAGGAAGCAAGAGAGAGAGAGGGAGAGGAGGTTCCAGCATCCTTTAAACAATCAGCTCTTGTGGGAACTAATAGATTGATAACTCACTCACTACCCCTCTTCCCCCAGGGAGAGCATTAATCCATTCATAAGGGACCTGCCCCCATAACACAATCAGTTTCCAACATTGCCACATTGGAGATCAAATTTCCACATCAGTTTTGGAGGGGACAACACATCCAAACTCCATCATTCTGCCCCTGGCCCCCCAAAACTCATGCCACTCTCACATACAAAATACAGTCATTCCATCCCAACAGTCCCCAAAGTCTCAGCTTGCTCCAGCACCAACTTAAAAGTCCAAAGTCTCCGCTGAGACCAAAAGCAAAAGTCCTTCCAGCTATGAACCTGTAAAAGTCAAAACCAAATTTATCTACTGTCAAGATACAATGGTGGAACAGGCATTGGGTATATATTCCCATTCCAAAAGGGAGGAATAGGCCAGAAGAAAGGAAAAACAGGCCCCAAACAAGTCAGAAATCCAGCAGGGCAGGCATTAAATCTCAGGGCTGTAGAATCAGGTACCTTGATTCCATGTTCGACTGCCTCTGCACACTGGTGTGGGGGTTGGGTCCCCTAGTCCTTGGGCAGCTCTTCTCCTATGGCTTTCCTGGTCTCAGGCCACACTTCACCTCTCCCAGGCTGGTGGTTCACTCTGGTAGCTCCATAAGTCTGGGGTCTCCATGGCGGTCCCACTCTCATGGCTCCACTAGGCATGGCACTGTTGGGGTTTCTCTGCTGCAACTCTGACCCCACTTCTGATACCAAAATCCATATTAGTCAGGGTTCTCCAGAGAGACAGAATCAATAGGATATGTTATAATTATATGAGAGGGATTTATTAGGGGAATTAGCTCATGTGGCTATGAAGAAAAGTCAAACGATAGACTGTCTATAAACCGGATGCCAGTAGCATGGCTCTGTCCAAGTCCTCAGAACCAGGGAAGATGATGGTATCCTTGGTGTAAGTTCTGGAACCCAAAAGCTGAAGAGTCTTGAGCTCTGATATCCACAGACAGGAGAGAAGAGTGTATCCCAGGTGCAGTGGATCGAGAGAGCGAGCTTTACCTCTTTCCTCTGTCTTTTGTTCTCTCTGGACGCCCAGCGGATTGGCTGGTTCCCATCCACACTGAGGGCAGGTCTTTCCCACCCAGGCCACTCAGACTTTCATACTAATTTCTGCTGGAAACA
>NW_007734088.1:5117-10947 GCF_000696425.1 Galeopterus variegatus | reverse complement strand
CCTCAGATGTGCAGAATCTTGCTGAGCATTTGATGTAAATATGCACGTGCACCCAGGTGTTCCTTGCCTATTGACTAATGCAATTGCGTATGTGTGCCCAGGTGTCCTGGATTATGGACTTAAGTATAAAGGATGAGTGGCTCTGATCCACAGGTCCTCCCCCCCCCGGGTGACCTTGGGGGGGGGGGCATCGGGAGGCGCTACTGCTGCTAGAGGCTGTTGCTGCAAGCTGTTGCTTCCAGGGCCTCCGAGACCCTCTGGGAGGCCACCAATACTGCTCCTGGAGGCTCCTGTAAGCTGCTGCTGAGAACTGAGCTCATGTCATCTTTTAATGGCTCCCGGGACCTTTCCCAAATACCTAGCTTGTGGTCCTGCCTGTGAGGGGTCTGGTGACCCAGCCTGGCATGTGAGGGGTCTGGTGACCCAGTCTGTACAATGGGTTTGAAGGGTTTGAGCCCAAGCCCTGACAGTACAAATGGAAACTTAGTATAACTAAAATAATGAAGTTCTTTGGCTTTAGTGTAGTTTTTGCTGTAACCCGACAATTGGCATCGTTGTGTAGCTTTCCACTACCCTACTGCCTTCAGAAGAAATGCAGCTATCTGACCCCCTGATTTTACCCAGTAAGACCTATTTCAGACTTCTGAACTCCACAAAGATAAGATAAAAATTTGTATTGTTTTAAGCAATGAGGTAGTTTGAGGTAGATTGTTATGACAGCAATGGAGATTAATTCAGGCAGATTGTATTTTCCAAAGATAGTGGCAAAGATCTCCCCTATCCAATGTGTTGATCTTCTGATGTCACTTTGAATCTCATCCCATCAAAAGATAAGGTTTTTGAACCCTCACCTTGAAGCTGAGTTTGTGGATACCTATGGTGGAAGTGACATGATATAACTTAGCAGTCTAGGTCTTGGTCTCTTGGGATGCTCATTTTTGTTACTTAGACACTATACTAGAAAACCCAAATTAACCCATGTGGGGAGATCACATGCAGAGGCCATGTATAGGTGTTGCAGCTGACAGTTCAGCTGAGGTCCCTGAGTATAGCTGGAATCAGATGTCAGTCATGTAAGTGAAAATACCTTCAGCTGATGTTAGCTCCAGCTGTCGATTACCTCTCAGCCTGTGAGTCTCCCCAGATGAGGCCCCTGACATCATGGAGCAGAGACCAGTCATCTCTAAAATCCGTGTCTGAATTTCTAACTCACACGATACCTTCATAAAATAGTTGTTCTATACCACTGAGTTTTGTATTAGTATGTTACACAGCAATGGTAACTAATACACAAGAAAGTCAATGCAAAAATAACAGAAAAAATAGGTAAGCTAAAATTTAAAATATATATATATATATATTTTAACATGAATTAGCAACTAGAAGAATCAGTTGAGAAATCACAAGGAATAGTCTATCACATCTGCTTTACTTAGGTATTGATGGGTCAAAAAAGGAAACACCTGTGACTTGAGTTAAATCAGCCAAGTCTAGTTTCCTAATAGAAAATGCAACTCGGGCCACAGATCCAAGAATATGAATGAGGCCATAGTCAGGAGAAGAAGCAAGAAGCCAGCCACAGATTATGAATAAAACACAAGGAAAGGAAAAGGAAATATATCCAAGACTGAAACAGAACAAGGGTGCCAGTTTATTTTGGATATAGATTTTAAGATAAAGAGAATCAAAGCTGAATAACAGCTATTCTAGAGAAAGAATCACATTTGTATGCTCTTCCAAATCCACTGTGTTATTTACAGCCTTCATATCCTTAAGATGTTTTAGAGCAGTGTTACCATCCAAATCCATGAAGAAAGCAAAGTTGTTTCCCTACAAGATGCAAATTAAATAAGTTAATTACTGTAAGTATGTTACATTCTTTTATACCATTCTTTCAAATGTCCCTTTTCTACCACGTCCCCTCTACTATGTAGCTATAGAGGTATCCTTACAGTACCTTGTTTTGTCTCCATGAAGTCACAGGAGATTTATCCCCACTCTCCTGCAAAGTTTTACAAATGTGTGTGTATATGTGTGTGTGTCTGTGGACAGAGGACTTCTTTCATCTCTACTTCTCCTATCCAGAGTCCTCAAGTCCTCCCTTCTACATCTGGCTAGCCACATGGGTTACTCCCAAAGTATTCTCTGCCATCACTAGATTATTTACCAGCTTAAGTAAAAAGATGAGATATGGTGTGTGTGTGGGGGGGGGGAGTCATTGTGTCCCCTTCCGAAAGCAAGTAGCTGGGTCCCTGAGGACCATGAAGTCTGTTACAAACCAATCTGGCAGAGCTAGGATGATATGCTGACATACCCTATGTGAAAGTTTTAGCACAGTGTCTAGCACATACTAAGTTCTCCATTAATAATACATACTGCTATTTATTATTATTATTATTATTATTATTATTATTATTATTATTACTTCTGCTGGAACCAGTACCACCCTCAAAGTAGTCTGTCTGCACTATGAGAGAAGGAATCATGTCTCATTCATCATTGGAACTGCCCTAGCTGTAGTGCTCAGCACATGACCTGATGCATACTCAGTGGTTGTTTGCTGAGGGTGTAACCTCAAGACAACTCCCTCTGGGCACATCTCAGAGATCTCCATTGCACAACATGCCCACATCTACCTACAGGCAACAAAGAGCAGAACAATAGCATGGGTGCTGCAGGGTGTTAATGACCCGTCTCCAAGGAAATTCTGCCCAATACTAAAAAGACTCAACACCAAAAGTTGCCTTTTATGGTATCATTTTTCTTCAGGTGATATTTTGTGCCACATTAAATTTTATCCATAGCAATTGAGATTCTAAATCCAAACTTAAAGGCAGAAGGCCAGGGAGGGGGTGATTATTATGGTGATATGGGGAGCAATGATTGCATTCAGCAGTGAAATGAGGATTCAGCTTCAGTGTTAACATGTGGTAATTAACTAGGAGAAAGCTTCTTCCTGGCCCCAGGTGAAACAGTTAAATTTTGAGTCAAGATCCTGGTATGGAGAGAAGAAAGTTGCCTCCAGCTCCCTTATCAGTAGCATTAGCAAGTGACCTCAGTGTAAAAGTGAGAGCTTGTTCTTAGTGGAGCTAGAAGAGGGATTTGCTTATACTTTCTTGTTGGTTTATCCATTGATTCTATCATTTTATCTACGTAGAAATATGCATCTCCATACTAAATCCATTTCCTACCCCTACCCAATTTCCCTAACCTCTGCCTTGAGTGCTCTTGAGTGCACCATATATACCAGCAAACTTCAGAACATTTTCCTTTTTTGATTTTAAAAGGAAAAACAAACACGTGGATCACTATCCCAAGGACTTCACTTCCCTTATAACCCTGGGCGTGAAAGAGGGACAGGTGATTTCTTCCCTACTATTAGGAATTCCACAACATTCTTCCTCCCCCCACCAAAGAAGACTCTGAACTTATAAATTATTTCACTCACTGCTACTCTTGGTCGCAGCCATTTATATATTTGTTGCAAATATTATAGTTATTTCAATACTTGAGGCATATTTTCAATTCCCTGAAGATTTTAGCACCTGCCACTGATGGACTTTGGACATGACTGGCACTATTTTACACACAATAAGCACAAAATAGCTACCAGCCTTTTCCTTAAGAGAAACCTCGTGGTTTCTGAGAAATAGAAACTCCTCTACATGTGCACGGGTGCAACCTTCCACCTGATTGCATCCACCAGCCTTATCTTCCACTCCAGCTCCAACCCCTCTCCCTGATTACATCATCCTTCCCTGCAGTCTATATAAGCCCTCCCACCCCCAGGCCTGGTGCTGCCCTCCACTTTGAGTGCAGCCCGGCAGACTTTTTTCCTTTAATAAAGCTTGATCGGGACCTGGCGTTTTAGCTCACTTTCTTTCAGCCACGATGTTCCTCCATTTCCATTTTTGTAAGTGGAAAATGTCCTCACAGTCATTACAGTGTCCTCCCCAAGAACTATTCCTATACTTTGTCTTTTGAGTTCTTGACCTGCCATACAATGATCTGTTCTGTTCGATTTGGTGACAGGGAAAAGAGAGGAGACCCAAGCCAGGCACCATTTCAGCCAAACAGCTTTATTCCACCGATGTGGAGGAGAGACTGAATCAGACCAGGTCTTGGCCCCATACAGACTAAAAAGTTTTCATAAGGTATGGCTTAGAGGAAGGGCATTACGTGGTTGTTTTGCATAAGAATCTGTTTTGCACAAATTCTGGTTTTTCTCAAGAGGCAAGGGGGAAGAGGGTGGAAAGTTGCTTAACATGGTTGTGCTGACGGCCATGAGGCCAAATATGTTCTCCATCATATAATGATCTCAAGCTACCAATGCTCATGGTCACCTCTCATATATTACCAATAACTGCCTCACTTCTATTATCCTAAATTCAAAGTTCCCACAGTTCTGATTCTCTCATTCTTCTAGCATTACTAAACAATAACTAGGCCCTGAAGGAACTTTTATTCCTTTTCCACTGTCCTTCATCTCATTATGTCTTCACTTCACTCTGTATTCAGAACTTAGACTTTGTCATCCTCCAATATAATCACTTAAAATATACTTTTAAGTCTGACACCACTTTCCCTTCATCAGACTCACATGAGCTAATTGTTGGTCCTTGTCAAATCCAAATTTGCCTCATCTGGACCTCCACCTGACCGTTGAATTTGTACAGAGAAAAAATAAAGAAAAGGGGGGGAAAAAAAAAGCTAACCAAACTTAAAACCATGTTTCATGGACTAAAATTAAGCTCATGATAACTAAAAAAGATCTGCTCTGACCAGGTCAGCTAAATTGTAGTGCTTTGGGAGATATGCAATGAGTCAGCAGTCATGTCTTATCTCATGGAAAACGTGATCATAAGACCATTTTTACTTAGAAACAACATGGTAGCACCAGGAAAGTAATAAAAACAAAAAATTAAAAAAATAAATTTTAAAAAAGCCAGGAATGCTTCTTGCAACCCTTATCCTAGATCCCTGCTTGTAGGATGTAATCTAGTAACAATCCAAAATCTGTACACATACAGCCAATAAGAAAACTTCTGTAATGATAGGGGGGGCTGTCCTCTTCTCTCTCTCCTTTGATTCTTCCCTCTTCTTGTGATTATAAAATGCAAAGCTCTGCTGGCCCTCTTTGAGGCACATTTCTCAGGGTGACCTGAACTGTACATTTCCTCAGTTGCGATCATCATATTGGCTCAATAAATTCTATGTTTTATATGTTTGACATCAGTTTCTCTTAAGTAAACAATCATGACCACTAAATAAATAAATAAAAGAGTAAGATAAAACTAATGAAGAGGTAAATCCAATGCAGTACGAGAAGGGATTATTGACACTCACTAACATAATGCATTGATGTGTCAGGCAAATATTCTAAGCGATTTACCCATATTAACTTTTAAAATTAATATATTTACTTTATACATGAGGAAATTGAGGTAAAGACCTATGCTCTGACAACTGAGAGAGAAATCAAGAGCTTGTTAAGAGCAAACAAAAAAGTAAGAGACTTAATTCTTCCTCTTGTAAGTAAAGGAAGAGACTTCTTCCCCCTCCCTTTTCTTAGAGTATTTATTTCAGAAAACATGTAATTGTCAGTTATTTCTCTGTACCTTTGAAATATATGCAATTCTTTTTAAAAGCTTAAATGAGCTTCTTGTCAGCTTTGCAGCAGAGGAATGTCTTTCTTAAGGACCTGGGACCCATCTCTTTGAAATGTAATTAGCAAGGAAGATAGAGCCCCTATATCCCAGTTACTGTAGGACAGTTGGAAGCTAAATTCAGAGTGCCTCTCTTACACTTGACAGTGCCTCAAGTTACAGAA
>NW_007734088.1:2080-4343 GCF_000696425.1 Galeopterus variegatus | reverse complement strand
TTATTTCAGAAAACATGTAATTGTCAGTTATTTCTCTGTACCTTTGAAATATATGCAATTCTTTTTAAAAGCTTAAATGAGCTTCTTGTCAGCTTTGCAGCATAGGGATGTCTTTCTTAAGGACCTGGGAACCATCTCTTTGAAATGTAATTAGCAAGGAAGATAGAGCCCCTATATCCCAGTTACTGTAGGACAGTTGGAAGCTAAATTCAGAGTGCCTCTCTTACACTTGACAGTGCCTCAAGTTACAGAACTACCTCCTAACAGAAAGATGTGAAAAGCTTATTTTTCTTTTGGATAAAGCTGATTAGCTAACATGGATGGCCACCCCAATTACCAGGTGAGTCTAATATGAACGTGTGTGGCAAAAGGTGCTATCAAGTCCCCTTATTGAATACTGGTTATTGCTTACCTTGAGAACTAGTATGTAATGGGCNCCAAAAAAAAAAAAAAAAAAGAAAGAAAAAAAAAAAAGACATATGAATGGCCAACAGGTACATAAAAAGATGCTCAACATCACTAATCATCAGATAAATGCAAATCAAAACCACAATGAGATATCACCTTATACCTACAGATGGCTATTACTAAAAATCAAAAGATAAGCATTAGTGAGGATATGGAGAAAAGGAATGGTTGTATATTGTTGGTGGGAATGTATATTGGTACAGCCACTATGGAAAAGAGTTGGAAATTCCTCAACAAATTAAAAGACAGAACTGCCATATAATTCAGCAATTCTACTTCCGAGTACCTATCAAAAAGGAATGAAATCAGTGTCTGGAGGAGATATCTGCATTTCAGTGTTTATTGCAGCATTATTTACAATAGCCAAGATATGGAATCAATGCAAGTATCCATCAGAAGATAAATGGATGAAGAAAATGTGACATGTATATATATATATACATATATATATAATACTAATATATATTATGTGTATTATATATATACACATATGCAATCTATATATATATATATGTATATGTACACACACATGCACTATATGTATACACACATACTATTCAGCCTTTAAAAAGGAAGAAATCTTTTCATTTGCCAAAACATGGATGAACCTGGAGAATATTATGCTAAGTGAAATAAGCCAGGCACAGAAAGACAAATACTGTATGATTTTATTTATGTGTGAAATCTAAAACTGTTGAATGCATAGAAGTAGAGAATAGAATGGTTGCCAGGGGCTGAGGTGTGGGGGAAATAGAAAGATGCTGGTCAAACAGCACAAAGTTTGTTATGAAAGATGAAAATGTTCTGGAGATCTAATGACCAACATGGTTATTATAGTTAATATTAATGCATCAGATACTTGAAATTTGCTTAGAGTAGATATTAAATATTCTCATCACACACACATAAACACACAAAAAGGTGATGAATATGTTAATTAGATACTGGCAATCATTTCACAATGTATATGTATATCAAAACATCCCATTATACACTTCATACAATTTTTATATGTCAATTGTCCCTCAATAAAGTTGGGGGGATGGGAGGAAGGAGTCCTCCCAGTCAGCACAGCAAGCAAATGTGAAAAGACTCGAAGGCCCACTAGGTGCTAATTACTTTGACACTGAACAACTTGTTTATATTTTAAAAAGTTCTTTTCTTTACCTATTATTATCTTTTTTTATATAGATAAAGCAACAGAAGTTTAAGTAGTTGATTTACAGCCAGAGAAAGTACAACTAAAAAGTTTATTTGCACATACACAAGTACTTTATAAAGCTTGTAAAACAAATGGAATTAAAATATAATACAAATCTTTCCATGAACTTTTTGAAGACCATTCATATACTTATTGACTTCAAGTTCTGTGTTTCCTCCAAATTACATTTAATTCTATATGCTAAATAAGAAAATACAGAAAAGGGTGACTGAAAAATTACCTTGTTGCAAGTAAAAAGTGACATTTGATCTGGATTTTTAGATGATTATAATTTATAAAACTGGCTGTGTCAGACACTAGGCTTTTTGGTTTTTAAAATAATATCTCACTTAATCTTCACAGCATCTTGAAAAGTCAGATTTTGTTTATTGCCGTTTTTAATATGTGAGCAAACAGACTCATAGAGGTCACCTCCAAGAAGAAATCAGGCTCCAACATTCATGCTCTTTTAATGGAATTTTGATTATTGTCCTCCCAGAACACATGTGGAAATCTGAGCCCCAGTGTGGCACTGTTGGAAGCTGTTTGAGTCACAGGGACAGGTCCCTCATGAATGGATTAATATTCTCCTGG
>NW_007734088.1:0-939 GCF_000696425.1 Galeopterus variegatus | reverse complement strand
CTCTAGGGGAGAATCCAGTTTTCTTGTCCTTTCCAGCTTCTGAAGTCTGCTTGCATGTATTGGTCCCTAGCCCCTTCCTCTATTTTCAAGGCTCATCTTCACATGTCTCCCTCTATCTCTAGCTTGTCTTTTATCATCATACCTCCTCTGATTAGTACACTGCTGACTCCATTTTATAAGGACCCTTATGATTATATTGGGCTGACCCATATAATACAAGGTAATCTTTACATCTCACAATTCTAAACTTAATCACATCTTCAAAGTCCATCTTGCCAAGTAACGTGAAATATGTACAGGTTCTTAGGATTAGGGTGTGCACATCTTTATGTGTGTGTGTAGGGATTCTACCTACCATGAAAATTTTGTTATTAATATTGGGAACTTTGAAGTGAGAAGATTGTAGAGCTTGTTAATAAAAAATATGGAAACAGTCATCCAAAGACAGTAAANTATAAACCTGGATTTAGGAAATCCGAAAGTGCCAACCTTTGTTTATTCATCAGGTGTTTATTGAATATTTGCTTTTGTGTGTGTATGTGTGTGTGTGTCTTATTTATTGAACTCACCCTGGACTCTGGAAATTTTCATTCTATTTGAAGAAACAAAATTACTACGAGTAAAGAGGCCATGGTCAAGCTATTTCTAGATTTTTCTAAGAGTCATGAAGAATAAAAATAAAGTGAAGGCATGGGTGGGAGAATTCTTCTACAGCATGGTAGGAATTTTTCCTCTGTATTAATTATACACACACACACACACACACACACACACAAGCACACTCTAAACTTAGTGCTTAAAACAACACAAATTTATCACCTTAGTTTCACAGGTCAAACCTGTAAAATGGGTCAGCAGGGCTGCACTGCTTCTGGAATCTCTAGGGGAGAATCCAGTTTTCTTGTCCTTTCCAGCTTCTGAAGTCTGCTTGCATGTATT
>NW_007734087.1:97315-99366 GCF_000696425.1 Galeopterus variegatus | reverse complement strand
TTTGAAAAAGACTACAAAGGCACAGGCAATTATAGCAAAAATAGACAAATGGGACTACATCAAACTAAAAGTTTCTGCAAGCAAAGGACACAAAGTGAAGAGACAACATACAAAACAGGAGAAAGTGTTTGCAAACTACACACCCAAAAAGGCGTTAATATTTAGAATATATAAGGAACTCAAAGAGCTCAATAGCAAAAAATATAAACAAGAAACCCAAGTAACTCAATTAAAAATTGGGGCAAAGGACCTGAACAGACATTTCTCAAAAGAAGGCATACAAATGGCCAAAAAGCCTATGAAAAAATGCTCAACATCACTAATCATCAGGGAAATGCAAATTAAAACCACATAAGATATCATCTCTCTCCAGTTAGGGCAGCTATTGTCAAAAAGATAGAAAATAACAAACACTGGAGAAATGCAGAGAAAAGGGAACTCTCCTACATTGTTGGTGGGAATGTAAATTAATACAGCCTCTATAAAAAACAGTATGAAGGTTCCTCAAAAAACTCAAAATAGAACTACCTTAGGACCCAACAATCCCACTACTGTGTATATACCCAAAGGAAATGAAATCAATATAAGGAAGAGACACCTGCATTCCTATGTTCATTGCAGCACTATTCACAATAGCCAAGAGATGGAATCAACCCAAATGCCCATCAATGAATGAATGGATAAAAATCTGTGGTATATATACCCAATGGAATATTATTCAGCTGCTAAAAAAAAAAAAATAATAATAATAACATGAAATGTCATCATTAGCAGCAACATGGATGGAACTGGAGACCATTATGTTAAGTGAAGTAAGCCGAGCACAGAAAGATAAAAGCTACATGATCTCACTCATATGTGGAATCTACAAAAACAGAAAAAAGAAAAAAAGTGGTTCTCAAAGAAGTAGAGAGTAGATTAATGGTTACTAGAGGCCAGGAAGAAAAAGGAGCATGAGAGGAGGAGACGAGGTAGATAAGAAGAGTAAGTTCTGCTGTTCTAAGTTGACTAGAACTAATATTATTATATTGTGTATATTTTTAAATGCTAGAAAAGAGAATTTTGCCCATAATCACCACAAAGAAAAGATAAATGTTTAGGTAATGGATATACTATCTATCCCAAGTAAACCATTGTATACCATATGCTTATGTTGAAACAACACACTGTACCCCACAAAAATGTACAATTAATTTTAAAATAAAAAGAATAATAAATGTATTCTATATTTTGGATACTCATTTTGTAAATGTGAAATATTTTACCAAAATATTAGTAATGTTTTTCTCTTATAATGCACAATCTCCAATACATAGTATTATAATATAGAATCTCTAACACATAGATTATAATACACAACCTCTAATACATAGGTTATAATACATAACCTCTAACACATAGTATTGAAATATTTAAGTCAAAGAGAAAATTTGTAGTGAGAGGGAGAATTACATTTGAGTTACAAATGATAACATTGCATAATATTGAATATACTAATTATCCTGATTTATGCATCACATATTGCACATAGGTATTGCTATGCAATTCAGTATCCCACAGACATGTATAATCAATTATGTCTCAATAAAAAAAGAGAAAGAAAATAGACAGAAATAAATAAATAAAAATAGCATAAGAAGAATAATTGTTCTCACATATTATGTCATGGGTCTAGTTCTGAAGTATGTGAATAAGTGTCTTCCAGTATAATCTTATTATTAATGTATTCATAAAATTTCTTTCTATCCTCTTCAACTATGCAATTTATAGTTAAATTTGAAATTGATACTTTCAATTGATTCTTATCTGTAGACTCTAATGTTTTTAATTAAGAAATTATTCTCTATGTATGTATTTTCCAAGGTAAATAGAACAAATTGCTAAATGGAGAATATTCTCATTTCTAATGTTTTCGTGTTGAATTTTGTAAATGTTTAAGCCCAATATATTCATAAGTGCTGATTTTTTGCCTCCATTATGAATACCTTTATTCACAATGATCATTACAAAATAAAAATCTTCAAATGTCTTTTCTGTCTTTTATATATTCT
>NW_007734087.1:95163-96237 GCF_000696425.1 Galeopterus variegatus | reverse complement strand
CATTTTCAAAAATAGCTCTATCTGTGTAGGGCATTTAAGTTTATTTTCAAAGTCTTCAGAGCCTAAAACATTTTTAATATCTGATTGATGGTGGGCAGCAAAGATGAAAAGCACATCTATTAGCTAAAATAATGTTTTGTTCTTATTAAAAGAAGCTTTCTACATAAAAATTTTGTGGTTACTCTCTTTTTTCTGTTTTAATTTGAAATTTATTTTTACTGAAGCCTAGGAACCTAATCTTCCCTCTTTCTAGTGTGTTTGACATATTGGGTTATATATCCTATTACTTATCAAGTATTAAAATCCAAATTTGGCTACTCAATTTAGTATTTTTCTTTAAAAAAAATAATTCAAAATATTTTAACATTTATATGTACATATTTGTAGGGTACAGTATGTTGTTTAAATACATGCATATACTGCACAATGGTTCACATAGGGTAGATAGCATAGCTTTGTACCTATTAGTCCACCATTATTCCTCCCCTCCCAACACCACCCCTCTCTGGTAACCATTATTCTATTCTACTCTCTACTTCTATAAGAGCCACTTCTTTTTTTTTTAATTCCACATATGAGCAAAATCATGAGGTAGTTTTCATTTTGTACCTGACTTAACATGATGGTTTCCAGTTCCATCCATGTAGCTGCAAATGATCAGTTTTTTTAATAGCTGAGTAGTTTTCCATTGTGAATATATACCACAGGGTTTTTTTTATCCATTCATATGTTGATGTGCATTTAAGTTTATTCCATCTCTTGGCTATTGTGAATAGTGCTGCAATGAATATGGGAGTACAGGTGTCTTTTTGATATACTGATTTCATTTCATTTGGGTATATACCCTGTACTGAGATAGGTGAATCATAGAGTAGATCTATTTTTAGCTCTCTGAGGAACCTCAGTACTGTTTTCCACAGTGGTTGTACCAACTTACACTCCCCCATCGTGTAGGAGAGTTCGTGTTTCTCTGCATCCTCATCAGCATTTGTTATTCTTTGTCTTGTTGATACTAGCCATTCTAACTGGAGATATCTCATTGTGGTTACTCTAAACTGTGGATATATTTTAAAG
>NW_007734087.1:86464-95136 GCF_000696425.1 Galeopterus variegatus | reverse complement strand
TAGCCATTCTAACTGGAGATATCTCATTGTGGTTACTCTAAACTGTGGATATATTTTAAAGTATAAGAATTTTGATGACTTTTGCTTCTATTGCCATTGATAGAATAGGAACAATGATAAATTATGTGCTCCTCGTGATGGATAGCAAGCACCTTGCTCTACACTAATTTAATTTAATAGCTATATTGTTTTCCTGTGATGCTGTGCTCAACCATCTGCAGCAACACTGCAAAACCAAACAAAACCAAAGTTGTAGAAACACAGCAGAATATAATTTTATTCTTAATCTCGAATCCTTTAAACAAATTTTACAAAAGCATCCACCATAATATCAGATATTTCAAATTTGACAGGATTTATGGAATCAAAGTCTTTATTTTGATTCTATAAATTGAATAGAAAAAAAGAATCGAACCGTTGTTGAATTTAACTAGTTTCCTGTTTGAAGGATCTGAACATACTAATAAAAACATGAATCATTTAATAATTGGAGATATTCTTTGTTAATGCAGCCAACAAATTCACAGCTACTGCTTCAGTTTTCATACATGCTCAGAAAAATCTGGAATAAAAAATGAATAAATGCCACTGTAAACAGTCATTTTATCTAAATGATAAATGATATTTCACACAGTGATATGTGAACATACCATCTGCAGCTGCATATTAAATCACAGTCTTCAGGAACATTCTTCTTAATATTACTATTAACTTTTGAAGTAGATGCTGATACTTCCTCAGCATATTTGTCTTCTGTTTCCTGTGTAGTGATTGATATTGCTGTAGTCCCATGGCAGGTAGTAATTGCCAACAAGTATTTTGTGTAAATGACATGTTATTCATCAAATTTTTAGAAAAACATAAATTTGGCAAATTTTTATAAGCACACACTTTAAGTTTTTTGCTCATTACGTCCTAAAATTAAATTTATCACCAAACAATAAAATATATATTTGTGTATTTCTCCGTACAATAAACATCAATATTGCTATAGCAATAGCTTTCAGTACACTCTCTGTATTCTCAGACTCTCTTTCCTGCACATATTTCACATTCATTTAACCAATAATTGTCCATGCTACCCACTGATTTTCCAACTGATGATCTGGAAACTTCATGCAACTCACAAGCCACAGCACAACTGTCTGGCACACCAAATAGAGGGAACACTGAAAAATGAGTTAGTAGTCCCCAGCTAGTCTTAGTAGGTGTTTGTTATCAGATAAATGAAAAGAATAAAAAAAAGTAGAAACAGGTTATAACTGAGTATTATGTCTTATTTTGCTTTGTTTCTTAGATTTAATGACTTGATAAAATGAAACCTCTGATCACTCTGCATGGCAGCATCTGGAAGGTCAAAGTGGAGGTCTACAAAACCTTAATAGGTACACTTTTTCCAACAAGTAGTTGAAAATTAGACTTCAAGAAATAATATCATTTACAATAGCATCAAAACTTGAAATAGGAATAAATTTAACAGGATATGTGCAAAAGCTATACACCAAAATCTACAAAGTATTGCTGATAAATATTAAAGAAGACCTAAATAAAGACATAAAACACCATGCTCATGGATTACAAAACTCATTACTGGTAAGATGTCAATACTTGCAAAGTTGGTCTATAGATTTATTTCAATCTCAGTCAGAATCTCAACAGATTCTTTGTAGAAATTGAGGAGTTGATTCTAAAATTAATATGAAAGGACAAGGGAACCTGAAAAACCAAAATAATTTTGAAAAAGAAGAACTAAGTTGGAGAAGTTACAAGACTAGATCTCAAGATATGCTAGTAAGCAATAGTAATCAAAAGTATACTGGATAGACACATAAATCAGGGAACAAAATGGAGAAAAATATACACATATGTATATATGTGTGTGTGTATACACATGTATATATGCACACATTACTTTGTGATATGTTATATACATTATACAAATGTTATATGTGAGTCTGTGTAATACACACTATGATAATACACATTATTTCCAACAAAACTGTCAAGACAATTCTATAGTGAATGTATAATCATTATTTTTTCAGCTCTTCTGAAGTATAAATGACAAATAAAACACACTATGATAATACACATTATTTCCAACAAAACTGTCAAGACAATTCTATAGTGAATGTAGAATCATTATTTTTTCAGCTCTTCTGAAGTATAAATGACAAATCAAATGTGTATATGTTCAAGGTACACAATGTGATGTTTTGATATACATATACATTGTGAAATAATTACCACAATTAAGCTAATTAACATATTCATCATCTCACGTAAGTACCTTTTTGTGAGTGTATGTGTGGTGAGAATACATAAGATCCACTCTCTTGGCAAAGAAACATACAGTCTTTGCAAAGAACCTCCAATCTTATTCCACAACATATTTAAAAATTAATTCAAAGTGGAGAAATAATAGACTTACGCATAACAATTAAAACTATGAAACTTCCAGAAGAAAATCTTCATGACTTTAAGTAAGGCAAATATTTTTTGGCTATGACACAAATAGCATATACCACAAAATTAAAATTAGACATTATCAAAATTAGACATTTCTTTTGTGTAAAAGAAAAACAAAAAGACAGGAGCAGAATGGAGAAAATATTTACAAAACATATATCTGATAAAAGACTTTTATCCAGATTATAAAAAGAACTCTTATAACTCAATAATAAAACAACCTCATTTTTAAAATGGGCAAGTAATTTGGACAGGCACTGAAAGAAGATTTTACAAATGGAAAACAGCTCAACAGCATTATTCATTAAGTAAATACAAATTAAAAGTACTATGGGATACCACTACATACCTAATGAAATGCCTAAAAACTAAAACAAGAGATACAAGAATTACTCGCCATATCAATTGCTGGTTAGGATGCAGAGTATCAGGAATTCCCCTCCATTGCTACCAGGAATACAAAATAGGACAGAAGCTTGGGAAAACAGTTTGACCCAGCGTATGACCTAGCAATTCCAATTTTAGGTATTTACCAAAAAGAAATGAAAACCTGTAACCACAACAAGACTTGAATGCAATTGCTTAGAGCTGCTTTTTTCATAGTCACTAAAAACTGGAAACAACCAACATGTCCATCAGCTGATAAATAAATAAACAGCTTATGGTAGGAACATACAGTGAAATACTATTAAGCAATGAATAGGAATGAATTATTGATATGTGCAACACAAAGGTTTGCTCTCAAAAGCATTAAGCTAAGTGAAAGGAGCCAGAGGCAAAAAGCATACAATGTATAAATTTATTCACATGACATTCTGAAAAAGACAAAGCTATTACATCAGAAAACAGATCATTGATTGCCCAGGACTGGGGGTAAGAGTGGAAGCCCGACGCAAAACGGCCAAAAAGAAACATTTTATGGAGATGGAAATGTTATACCTTGATTGTGGTGGTAGTTATGCAACTATACATATTTGTCAAAAGCCATGAAACTTTTAAAGGGTGAATTTTACTATATGTAAATTTTACCTCAATAAACCGGACTTTTTAAACAAGTGTTATAATTAGAAAAGCTTGATTGAAATGTCACTTCCTCTTGGAAATATTTCCTGTGTCTGTTATTTTTTGCCTGGTGTATCACTCCAGCAGATAAACGGCCATTCTGGTTTTTCCCCATCAAACTCAACAGCCTCTATCCTTGTGCTTAGCACACTAAGTTAAACTCACTGATGTTTCTGTCTGTCCTCCCGCTAGATTAGGGTCCTTGAGGGTTCCCCCCTCCTAAAAAAGCTATATCTTCTTGCTTAAAGTTACATCTGACAGATAAATGCAATCAATAATCATTGGGAGAGGGGAAGACATAAGAAATGAAAAAGGGGAATAGATACTCTTTTCATTACTATTTTTTCTCCCAATCACCCCTTGAGGAGAAACAAAAAAGTTTCTTTTGTTTTTCTGTAGACACCAAAGCTAATCTTAATTATAAAAATGTCCTGGATTTATGTTTTAAAATTTTGTGCCCAAGATTCTGATTTTATCCAGGTATGGTGACATGACTTCCATTGACAAGACGGTGTGCTACGAACAGTTTAACAGGATAAGGCACACAATGCCACAAAGGGCCACACAGAGAAGCACTGGGGTTAATCAGGAGGTGGAAGAATCTAGAGAAAAGTGAGCAAAAGCCTTTATTGTGGTTTTTGGAGAAAAAAAACTGCCAAGGCAGAGTAAGCAGTGGAGCAGTTTTAGAATCTGATGGTGTGAATAATTTTGGCAGGCTCTGGATTATAGGGGTTGTCTCTAGTTGTCCAGTACATGGCCCTGTGGTAATTTAGGGCAGAGGGTAGTGTCCCCTACTGCAAGAGCCTGATGACAGAAGACAGATGGGGCTATGGTCAAAACTGGTTGGTTTGAATTTCAAAGGAGTGCTCACAGCAAGTGCTTGCTGTCTCTAGGAAATAGCTACTTCTGAAAGGGACAGTCTCTCTCCCCTGGTCATTGAGGGCCCATACGCCAGACAACTAAGAATACAGAAAACAAAAGAATATAGTTAAGACAATTTATATAGTATCTTTCATTTTTACACTACAGTTTATTTGATAAGCTTAGAACAAAACTAGGTGTACCATGATGGCTATCTAGGAGTTAGCAATATTTGTACTCCCTAAAATCATTGTAACATCTTGCTAAATATCAAGTGAAAAATAGCTTAGGTGATATGGTAAGGCATATTCCTCTACATTCTGCAATAATCACTATATAAACATTGAGAAAGATATTTAATTTGTATAGAAAGATGGATTACACAGTCAACTTCTTTAACTTTTCTTTCATACTGTGAATCAACAGAAGCTAGTCTTTAGTGCCTTCCATGATAAGTAATAAAAAATGCTACAGACCCAACTGCTGAGTGATCTTCATCCCTGTTCTTTTATTTAATATTATGTCCATGTTATTTCATTTAATAAAAGATATAAGGGCTGAGAAAACACAATAGTATGACTGTGCATGTAAAGGTAAAGGAGAAATCAATTACAATATAAAAGAAAGCATTATATTTTCTTACACACATTTTGTTAAAAGTATTAGAAAAAGTGCATACTATATTAGACTTAAATATTTATTTACTTTAAAATAAACTCCACTATGGTGGGGGGCCTTGGGCTTCAGCCATGCCCCCCTGAAACCTGCAGTCAACCTAGCAACAACCACCAAGCTGCCTCAGGAAGTGCACCGGGCTCTCCCACGTTGGTGTGGTGGGTGACCTCAGGCCTCAGCCACACCCTCCTGACACCCACAGCCAGCCCAGTGGCAACCACAAGGCCACCACAGGAAGTGCCACAGGCTCTCCTGAGCCTGGGCAGTGGGGGGCCAAATACATGCAGCCAGCCCAGTGGCCGTTGCTTTGTGTTGCCCCACCCCCCACGGATTTGTCACCCCACTTCCCCTGGGTGATGGAGATGCAAAAGATTACTCAAAGCTGATCTCCTCTGAGCAGTGAGAAGCCCGAAAGAGGTTAACTTCCCAGGCATCCTCCAGTGAGAAGCAGCCCTTCCTTGGGAAATTAACACCAAATTGGGGTTCTCTTCCTGCATTTATTTTCCAGACCAAGAAGTTACAGGAAGAGAACAAAGGTAAGGTTATAGTTTAACAGTATGGGCTGGTAACTTTCAGTGAAACAAGCCAGATGACATTCCAATAGACAATTAAGTGATCTTATCAACACAAGCTTGATCTTAGCAAACATTCCTTCTTTAGCAATTTCTCAGTATCTTTACATAACAATCAGTAACTAGTCTGTCTTTGAGCCAGCAACCTGCTGTGCCACAATTCTTATCTTGCAACAGAGACTTATAGCCTGAGGAAAATTTCCTGCCCTTGCAAGGGCAATATTTGAAACTGCAAGGCTTTGGAAAACCAGGCCCTGTGAAGTACATATGCTTTATAGTATATTCTACAAGTGGCGACCAGCAAGTCACCACAAAAAGTGCCCCAGGTTCTCCCAAGCCAGGGCAGTGAGGGGCCAAGGGCCTCTGCCATGCCCCAGATATGCACAGCCAACTCAACAGCAACCACCAAGCTGCCCTGCTGCAAGAAGTGCCCTGGTGTAAGGAAAGCAGGAAAAGTTTAGTCAGGATCTCTCACCTTGCATCTGTTAGAAATGGACAAGATTCAGCACATTTGCTAGAAATGAGTTATAAAAGTAGTGTAACTGCACATGTGTGCCCATTTACTGATTCAGCAGGATTGTTGTAATTATGTAATGCTTGGCTTGTGGCTATTATTGTGTACTAAAAGTATAAAGGTAACTGTTCTGAACCACTGGTCGGCGGAGCATGGAAGGTGGGCAGAGCATGAAGGGTCAGGGGAGTACAGCCTGAGCTTGTGTGTGAGAATAAAGCATGTCTGTGAAGCTACATCTGAAGAATAAATTATGTCTACCTTGCATAAAGCTGCCAGTACCTTTTTTTGATTACCTGACTCATGACCTGCACAGGAAGGAGCAGAAGGATCTGAAATTCCTGCCTGACAATAGTCTCTACAGGATGGGCAGGTAAGGGAGCCATGAGCCCCTAGGAATGGGGAGTGTCTCCTTCAAGTATGTGGTACCTGGTGGCAGTGTTCCTGTGGACTTGGGCTCCACTGGAAACATGGGACCAAGTGGATGGGTCCCCAAGAGCATAGAGAAAGCTCTCAGGGTATTGAGCTCCAAGGTGATAGATGAGGTTTCCCAGTGTGCAGCTGGCTAGGTGGACTAGCTACTACTCACTGCACTGTGAGTCAACATGGACCAGACACTCCATGATGTGGCACAGCTTCAAGAGTCAACTCAGAAGACAGACATGCTAGACACTGAAGTACAGCAACAGGTCACCCCCACTTCTGAAGCCAAGGATGATGACAAACATAAGGGTGAGTTGGGAGAACCTGTGTGTCTACTTGCATGACCTGCTGTGCATCAGAAAATGAACCCCTAGCTACTTGGCTCCTATTGTTGTGGGACATAGGGGGTGGATGGCAAATGTGTGGTGTTTGTTAGCATTGGTGAATGCCAGCACAGAATGAAGCCTGACACACAGCAACCGTGATAAGTTTCCAGGGGCCACAGTGAATGTTGATGGCTATGGAGGACAGACTATTAAAGTCTAAGCTGTGTCTTTGCTGCTGGTAATTGGATGGCTGCCCCCTTGTGTATGTACTGTGTATGTGTCCCCAGTAGCTGAGTGCATCTTGGGTGTAGTTGTGCTTTATGGCTTGCACCTGCAAACAACAGTTGGAGAATTCTGGCTGTGGATCCAGACAGTAAAGCCTGTGTTGAGGGGATGTGTGAAACAGTATCACTTGCCAGGAGGACATGAGGAGATAAGTGCCACTATCTTGGAGTTAGAAAAGGTTGGCATCATTCATCCTGCACATAGCTCCTTTTAATTCCCTTGTGTGATCCATGAAAAAGCCTGATTGTATTTAGAGAATGACTGTGGACTATCAAGAACTGAGCAAAGTAGTGCCTCCTTTGCATGTGGCTGTACCTTCAGTTCAGGACTTGATGGATCAGCTGAAGACTCAGCTGGGAGCCTGTCATTGTGTACTGGACTTTGCAAATGCTTTTTTCTCTCAGCTAAGAGCCAAGAACAGTTTGCCTTTGTCTGGGAAGGAAGACAATTAACATTTCAAGTGTTGTTCCAAGGTTATCTGCATAGCCCAACTATCTGTCATGGTTTGGTGGCTGGGGATCTAGCCGAAAGGTCTAGGCCTAGCACAGTTTCATTATATTGATGATGTTACTAATCTCTAATTCTCTTGCAGATTTAACCCAAGTTGCTCTGAAGCTGCTAGGTCACTTAGAACAATGTGAGCAGGCTATGAACAGAACTACAGTGCAAGGACCTGGGCTGTCAAATTCTTGAGAATTGTTTGGTCGGGTAAGACACAAGTCATTCCAGAAGTTGTTATAGATAAGATACAGGCATGCCCCTCAGCCCACAACAGTAGCTCAGCTACAAGCTTATTTGGGACTTTTGGGGTATTGGAGAGTTTTTGTACCCCATATGGCCCAAATGGCATGCCCACTGTATGAATTAACAAAGAAAGGAGCTCCTTGGGATTGGACTGAAGAGGTAGAACAAGCTTACCATGCTACTAAGAGGGCAATACAGCAAGTGCAGGCTTTACAAGTGGCTGACCCCACTAAGCCTTTTGAATTAGATGTGCATATGACCCAAGAAGGGTCAGGATGGGGTTTGTGGCAGAGACAAGACTGATTCTGAATGCTTATAGGATTCTGGTCTCAGCTCCAGAAGGGCACTGAAGCATGTTACTCTATGACAGAGAAACAGGTAGCAGCTGTGTATTCTGCCCTGATGGCCACTGAAACTATTACAGGAACTGCCAAGGTCCTAGATGAAACTATTACAGGAACTGCCAAGGTCCTAGAAAGGACAACATATCCCATTCTAGGTTGGCTACACATGTGGACAACCACTCCTAAAACTGGTGTATCTCAGATTCCCACTCTGTCTAAATGGGGAGCATATATAGAACAAAAAAGCACTGTATCCACTAGTCCTGATATCTAATGAATTGCAAACTGTGTTAGAACCAGTAGAAGTTGTGGAGGTAATTTTGAAACAACCAATACCCGTGAAGGTGGAGACCACACTTTTCCATGAGGGAAAGGGACCCACTGTGGAGCAAGCCTGGTA
>NW_007734087.1:82472-86312 GCF_000696425.1 Galeopterus variegatus | reverse complement strand
ACAAGTCATTCCAGAAGTTGTTATAGATAAGATACAGGCATGCCCCTCAGCCCACAACAGTAGCTCAGCTACAAGCTTATTTGGGACTTTTGGGGTATTGGAGAGTTTTTGTACCCCATATGGCCCAAATGGCATGCCCACTGTATGAATTAACAAAGAAAGGAGATCCTTGGGATTGGACTGAAGAGGTAGAACAAGCTTACCATGCTACTAAGAGGGCAATACAGCAAGTGCAGGCTTTACAAGTGGCTGACCCCACTAAGCCTTTTGAATTAGATGTGCATATGACCCAAGAAGGGTCAGGATGGGGTTTGTGGCAGAGACAAGACTGATTCTGAATGCTTATAGGATTCTGGTCTCAGCTCCAGAAGGGCACTGAAGCACATTACTCTATGACAGAGAAACAGGTAGCAGCTGTATATTCTGCCCTGATGGCCACTGAAACTATTACAGGAACTGCCAAGGTCCTAGTAAGGACAACATATCCCATTCTAGGTTGGCTACACATGTGGACAACCACTCCTAAAACTGGTGTATCTCAGATTCCCACTCTGTCTAAATGGGGAGCATATATAGAACAAAAAAGCACTGTATCCACTAGTCCTGATATCTAATGAATGCAAACTGTGTTAGAACCAGTAGAAGTTGTGGAGGTAATTTTGAAACAACCAATACCCATGAAGGTGGAGACCACACTTTTCCATGAGGGAAAGGGACCCACTGTGGAGCAAGCCTGGTATACAGATAGCTCCAGCATGGGACCCTCAGCATCATGGATGGCTGTTGCTGTCCAGCCCTTAACAGATACCATGTAGTATGAGAATGGTATAGGGCAAAGCAGCCAGAGAGCTAAACTAAGAGCAGTATGGATGGTGATAAAAAATAAGCCAGGGCCATTAACCATCTGTACTGACAGCTGGGCTGTATTCAAGGGTTTGGCCCTTTGGATTTCTACTTGGTAGTATCAATGGTGGCTGGTAGGTCACTGGCCCTTGTGGGAGGCAAGCCATGTAGCAAGAGTTATGGGAATTAGGACAGGAAAAGGAAGTAACTCTTTTCCATGTCACAGGACATTCCCCCTTAGCCAGTCCAGGCAATGATGAAGCTGATGTGCTGGCTAAGGCAAGATGGCTGGAGAGAGTCCCAGCTACTGATGTAGCCCAGTGGTTACATCGATGAATGCAGCATGTTGGCTGCAAGACCGTGTAGTCGATGGCCTGACAGATGCTGCATAAACCCAAGAAAGAATACCCCTGAATGAGCAGATGTGCTCCTGGTGAGCAGACAGGTACCCCATGCTGATAGGCAGATAACCCGTGTGAGAGTGCCCCTGACACAGTGGCAGGTGGATCTTGTGGGACCACTGCCAAAGTCAGAGAATTACTGGTCTTCTGTTTGTATGGCCTTGTGGGGCCCCAGACCAAGTAAGCACTGTGAAGGCACTGAGTAGCCTTATGGCCATGTTTGGTCTTTTGAAAAGGGGATTAAGGCTGTCTGCCAGGCCCCCATCTTTGAAGGGATGGACATGTTGGTTGTGGCCAACTATCTGTATCCTGAATGAGAAACCCCATAAAGGTGGGTTCTCTTTGGTGGATGCTCTGTTGCACAGAGCTACAGCACCTACTGAATTACAGGTCACTACTAAAGATGATCTCCTGAAACCTGAATATGGTAAGAATCGAAATATTCTCTTAGCAGTCCCAACCTGTTTACAACAGGGGCAGACAGTACAATGGGTATGACCACGGAAAATAGAAGCCCCACATGTACGCTGAGCAGGCCTAATTGGACCTTGGGGAACAGGATTAGAAGAAGACTTGCAAGTCTCATCTTGGGTAATGAGTACTTGGCCTCCCTGAGTGAAAATAACATGGTTTGAACAGAGTATTTTTAGTAGCATGTTGCCGCAGTCTATATTGCTGCTGTGGCCTATGAATGCAATGGTCAGCTATCCTCGCTAAGGGAACATGTGGAAGACCAAATGCATAGATTGTATGGTAAGTGACCCTGAAGGGATGGATTGCAAGGAAAGTAGGAAAATTTAGTCAGGATCTCTCTGTTACAAATGGGCAAGATTCAGCACATTTGCTAGAAACAAGTAACAAAAGTAGAGTAACTGTGTATGTGTGCCCATTTACTGATTCAGCAGGATTGTTGTAATTATGTAATGTTCAGCTTGTGGTTGCTATGGTGTACTAAAATTATAAAGGTAACTGCTCTGAACTGCTAGTCGGCAGAGCAGGAAGGTGGGCAGAGCATGGAGGGTCAGTGGAGAATGACAGACCTCATGTCTGAGGATAAAGCATGTCTGTGAAGCTCACGTCTGAAGAATAAATTATGTCTACCTTGCATAAAGCTGCCAGTATCTTCTTTCGATTACCTAACTCACGACCTGCACAGGAAGGGGTAGAAGGATCTGAGATTCCTGCACCACACCCAAGCTCGCCCAAGCCAGGGCAGTAAGGGGCCTCGGGCCTCAGCCACACCCTCCCCAAGACCTGCAGCCAAAGCCACGGCAAGAAGTGCCCTGGTTTCCCAAGCTGGGGTGTTGGGGGGCCAGGGCTTTTGCCACACCCCCGACATCTGTACCCAGCCCTGCAATGACCAAACCACTGCTACAAGCTCCCTGAGTCTCCCCTGTGGGAATGAGGGGGGTGGCACAGGCCTCAATCCTGCCCCTCCTCCTTCCTCCTTCTTCCATCCCATTTCCTTCCCCTTTCCCTTCTCCCCCTCCCTCCCAACTGCTCAGCAACAACATCCTAGAATGTAAAAAAATAATGTTAATAAAACTACATTTTCTTTCTTAACAATTAATTAATTAATTAATTAATTAATTAAACCCCACTATAACAAAATAATAAAACATTTATCACTGCTCTAAAATCACCATCAGGTTTTTATTTCTGACTTTTCTCCTTCATGCCTGCTTTTAGCCCTGTTCAGGGTTAAAGTTGGGGTTAACGATAGTTAAATATAAGATCATCAAATACTTTCATCATAGGGTTCTCAACTGCTGTGTAAGTGGACTAAATAAAATAGGCATTTAAGAAATTCTGTTCTGTGTCTCAAATGGCCTCTCTCAATTGCCATCTCATTTCCAAGAATCTAAATAGAAACATTGGTTAACTTTAAAAATAGTTTTTAAACATAAGCTATAGTAACAATAGTAATTTTAAACAGCTAATATTTGACATTTTACTATGTGCTTACTAAGTATTTGACATATCTCACTTGTTTCTCTAAACCCTGCATGAGAATGCATTCATGCCATCCCCATTTGCAGATATATAGAAACTGAAGGACAGAGATCAAGAAACTCAGCTCTTATGGGGTAAAACTGTGATTTAAATGAAGTGCTCTCTGCCTGCTGAACCTACACTTTTAAACGCTCTATTATGTTGTGTCTCCAGTATAAGAGGACTTCAAAAAGTTCGTGTAAAAATGGAATTAAAAGATAAAAACAAAAGTGTAAACTTTATTTCTTGATATAAGCTCCAACAAGTTCAAGACACTTTTTTGTAAACTATAATACCAGCCATTTAGTCCATTCCTAAAGAACTGAGGGTCTTGGAAATTTAACTGTCATTGTAGTCTTTTTTACATTAACTGAAGAAAAATAGGTGCCCTTTTAAAATTTTTTTAAGATTAGGAAACAAAAAGAAGTCAGAAGGAGCCAAATCAGGACGATACAGCAGATGTCTAGTGATTTCCCATCAAAACTCATAAAATTGTCCTTGATTGATGACAGGAATGAGCAGGAGCATCGTTGTGGTAGAAAACTCTCTGGTGAAGCTTTCCTGGGTGTTTTTTTTTTGTTAAAGCTTTGGCTACCTTTCTCAA
>NW_007734087.1:80259-80787 GCF_000696425.1 Galeopterus variegatus | reverse complement strand
GCCATTGTCCCTATAAACTTCTTGTAAAGCATCAGTGATTTCACTATTCTTCCACCTAAGCTTCACCATAAATTTTATGTTTGTTCTTGCTTCAATTTTAGAAGAATTCATGTTGCTTTGATACGGGCCCTTTTCAAACTCATGTCTTATCCTTCTTAGTGCTACAAACTAGATCCTGTTCAGACATATTATAAAAAGTTAGTACAAGTTTATTTGGGTGCAAAAAAAGTTTGAAATCCATGCATAGTCTTTTCAAAATATGCATTGACCATGAACTTTTTCAAGACCCCTTATATAAGCTACTTGGTTGGAGCATTTTCCCCTAGCAACCATATTATAGACAGTATTTATAGTCCTATGAGTAACCATAAAGCACACTGCATCCATATAAAGTGCCTATACTGTTATACAGAATCTGACCATAATGTGCACAGTTGTTTCTGTGAGACAATGCATTCTAAGATTTTTCTACTTGGCACAGCAGCAATAGATTTTCTTTTTATGCAATTGGACAATGGAATCTCTTTC
>NW_007734087.1:77753-78926 GCF_000696425.1 Galeopterus variegatus | reverse complement strand
GTTCCATTATTGTGTGATCACTGGTGAGAGGGGCAGTAAATTGAAGGTCAAGGTTGTTCCACAGTCATATTTTACAAGTATTTAGTGCACCAAATATTTCAAGTAACTTTTAATTTAAGTTCCTGAACTTACCAATTTCTTACAGTTCTCTTACACACTTTCTTACACTCACCTTCCAACACATTAATTTGGGGGCTCTCAAAAGGATTTAAGAAACCTGGTGGAAGATGATGATGATGATGATGATGATGATATCAAGATACAGCACAGAAGGACTTCACTAAATGTTATGCACATACTATACCATTTAATCCTAACACCTGCCCAGTGTGTTAGAAATGGTCATTCCCGTTTTACAGATAAGGAAATTGATTAATTTGCTTAAGCCCAATACACACAACTACCTAGTGGCAGAGTTGGGATTTGATTCCCATCGGCATTACCCAAATTGTGTGTTAATAACTGCCAAGCTATATTGCTTCTATTAGAGGACTCTGTTGTATTTCTATTAAAAATGACTCCTAAATAATAGCTAAAAACATAAGAATATGCCCTAAGAACTAGGAAAGGAAGTGAATTAACTTGGTCTTCATCAATGGACTTTTTCCTTTCCTTTAAAAAAGATTTAGTCAAAATTTCAATTCAACTGAATTGCAGACTGTTTATACTGAGAAAACCTTCACCATAGAAGGTTGGTTTGATTGTCTGAAGAATTTGAGACTAACTAGCCTGTCTTTTGATTTCATTCGGGAATCAATGGCCCTCATGTCCTTCTGTCACCATGAAGACTATGGCTTCCCATCTCTAGACAGCAGAAGAGCAGGCATGCAAGAAAGGGTAGCTCGCTTGTATATTAAAGAGAGCTGCAACAGAGGATTGATGGTGGCTTCAAGAGAATGTGCTCTCCCATCCACTCACAAGTGTAATTTAAAGAGGATTTTTCAAGGCATGGATAGACACCATTACTCACATCAATTTTCACTGCCTTCTCCCTCTATAACTCTTCACCAATTCTGGTCCACAGTTATTCTGCCCTGTTTAATCAACAGCATGCATTTGAGAAGTATTCTATAGCATCCCCAGATGAATTTCTTATAACACAAATTGAATGAAGTGGTGAAAATGATGAATATGTCTGCACTATAACAGATTTGTTTCAAGCTGCATGATCTG
>NW_007734087.1:73240-77132 GCF_000696425.1 Galeopterus variegatus | reverse complement strand
AGTGGTGAAAATGATGAATATGTCTGCACTATAACAGATTTGTTTCAAGCTGCATGATCTGACTGAGGGTAAAAGAAACTTCCCAAACAAATGAAGCCCACTCCAGATTTGAAATGATATATTTTGACCCAGAGCTTACCCTCAGTTTTTTGTCCCATGAAAATTCTCTATGAAAAGTTTTACCTACACTATTTTACTATAGTGTGGCCAATTCTCTGCTTCAAAAGTGAAGATAAGTAACTTCAACGACATAGGTTTATGCAGGACAAAGACATCGTAAACTAGAATACATTTGTGATTTGTGATGTTTTCTAGCCCTTTCCCCATGTGACAATTGTGGTAGGCAGAATAATGTACTCCCAAACATTTCCACGTGCTAATCCCTAGAATCTGGGAATATGTTAGGTTACATATCAAGGGTATTAAGTTTGCAGGTAGAACTGAGGTTGTCAATCAGGTGACCCTGAGATTGAAAAAATTTCCTGGATTGTCTGTGTGGGCTTGATGTGATAACAATGTTCTTATTAGTGAAATACGGAGGCAGGAGACTGGATGTAATGTGAGAAAGGAAGAGGCCACAAACCAAGGAAGGTGGGCAACCTCTTGAAGCTGCAAAGGGGAAAAAAAAATTCTCCTGTAGAACTTCCAGAAAGCAATGCAGCCCTGCCAACACCTCTATTTTACCAAGTGAGACTCTTTTAAAATTTCCGACCTTCAGAAGCATAAGATAATCAATGTGTATTTTTTTAAGCCACTAAGTTTAAGGTAATCTGTAAGAGCAGCAAAAGGAAACTTAGTGCACATGATGGCACGGAAGTGAGATGATGCTATAACAAATATCTAAAAATGTGGAAGTGATTTTGGAATTGGGAAATGGAAAGAGGATGCAATAAATTTGAGAAGCATGATAGATAAAGCCTAGATGGCCTTAAACAGAGTGTTAGTAGAAACACGGATGATGACGACCCTGCTAGTGAGGACTCAGAAGAAAGTGCGACCGGTAGAGAAAATATATTTTTTTCAAAGAATACCTAAATAATCATGAATAGATGGTTAGTAATGAAGCTGTGAGTATTACACATTGATATATGGGAGATAAATCTGATATAAGTTTTATGTACTTTACAATTCTTAAGAATTATTGAGAGGCCGATAACAGTTTTAAAAAAAACTTAGAAAATAGAAAGTAAAACTCGGAAAACCTTTCCCAAGGTAAGTAACCACAGTTGTAATTCAAAAAAGGCAAATATGTTGCAATATAGAACCTCAAACTGCTGTTAAAGAGTTCTCACTCAGGTTCCAAATCCAGATGGGTTTAAGTGTGTAGGGTGGGTTCGATACATAAGAGAGCAGAACTACTCTGCACAATTATAGGTAAAATTATGTTGGGGACGTGGGGGTGGGAATGTCATAGAAATGGGCCAGCAAATTAGGACACTGCGTAAGCAGAGAGAGGCTGTAGGAAGTTTAACTGTATATTACTAGGTGAAAGAAGCCATTCTGGAAAGGGTACAACCTTATGATTCCAACTATATGGCATTCTGAAAATAGGCAAAACTACACAGAAACAATAAAAAATTTGGTGGTTACCAGAGGTTAAGGGGAGGGAGGGATGACTAGGTAGAGCACAGTGCTTTCTACAGCAGTGAAGCTATTCTACATTAGGCTAGATTATTTGGGGAAGCTGGAGTTGGGGACAGAAAGTAAAGCCCTGGGAATTAGCAAAAACATCTTGGGAAAATTAAAAAACTTTCAGAGCTTAGAATTGGTAGCTTCAAATGAGAGAACGTCATAGGGTAAAATTGAATTGAGTTCATATCTGAAGATATGTTAAATAGACAATTTTACTGAGGTATATATATATTTTCTATACATATATAGAAACTATGGCATGATTTAAATTTGGGGTTGGAAATGAGCAAAGCCCAGAGAACGGTGGAAGGGTTTAGTAGCTCAGGCTGTGTTGTGGGGTCTGGATGGTGGGATAGGGGCTGTGGGTTCACCTTCTCCTTCATGCTCTTCTGCCCACTCTGAGGGTCCTTAGTAACTGTCCCATGGCTCAGTGATGCAGACCTGGATCTCTAGATTGGAGCTCATAAGCTCAGTGCCCAGTGCCCAGTGCTGCCTGAGGCAGAGTGAGCTGCAGAAGATGGAGACAGATCTCTAATTCCTACACAGCTATAGTATACCAGGGATGAGGTCAAGCTCAGCTCCATGTGTCGTTCTGTCTACTCCCTTCTTCCCGCATGGTGTGTGGCTTTCTTCTTTTGTGTACTTCCTTCATATGAATCCATCTGCGGTAACAGAAAGAAATCAGGTAAGGAAAGCCTAGATTCAGTCTCCAGCATAGAGGGATGCTTGTTTTCTCTGTTTCTCTTCTAACCTTCCTGAATCAATTATGTTTTTACCACAGACCTCTGAAATAGGCCCTCTCAAGAAAGACAAGGACATTCTCCTTTAGTAAAACATTTTTTTTTTTTTTTTTTTTTTGTCCTTTTTGAGACCGGCCGCACTGTCCTCAGCCAGTGAGCGCTGTGAGCGCATCGGCCATCCCTACATAGGATCTGAACCCGCAGCGGGAGTGCTGTTTGCCCTCCCAGCGCTGCACTCTGCCGAGTGCGCCATGGGCTCGGCCCAGGAAGTCATTCTTTCACCAAATTCACCCACCCATAGATCCCACTGAATCATCTTGTACCATCAACCCCTGCACGTCTCCACCTCATGGAGCACCTGAATACTGACTCGGTCTGGCTCCTTCCCTTTCTGACAAACACTGTGCTGAGAAGCTCATCTCCAGAGTGTCCCTGTGGGCTGGCCTCTTCTGCTGCCACATCCTCTGGCCTGAGAGACTCATGCCTGCCCACTTCTACTGGAGGCAGTTACCTGCCAAGAGCTCATCCCTCCTCCTTCTTACACTGCATTCTCCACAAACAGCATGTTTTTTCTCATCACTCACAGGCCTCTCTCTGGGGTTAAGCTGCAACCTGTCATGTGGTGATTAGAAATTTCTTCATCCTTCAACTTTTTGGGCAGGGGCATCTGGAGATAAGAGTGATGAAAGTGGACATCTAGATGGCTGGAGAAAGAGGAGGAGGAAGGATCATTTCCAGAACAACTGAGGCAAGGCTATGAAGTGAATCCTGTGAACACATTAGAGTTACCTGTGATTGAACCAGACACCTAAGACCCCATACCTTCCAGAGCGGTGAGGAAAAACCAGAGCAGTTTCACAGGGAAAGAATAAAGGTATTAGAGTCCACTGTTCCTGAGTGCAAAACAAGACAGCTCCTGAGAACCAGTGATCAAGAAGCTCCCAAATTGTAAATGAAGAACTGAGTGATCTAGGGGTTCCAGTCAGTGAGAAATGATCTTCACCACCAAACTCGTCGAGAGAGCAAGGTCTGGGGAACACACATGTGAAATCAACATTGTTAGAGAGTCAAAGCTCCAATTAGAAGAGCCACTAAGACAGCCTCAAGGATGTCCCCTGACTCAGATAATTTGTCTTCTAAGGGCCAGATTACCAGGCCCAGAGTATGTGCAGAAGAGATATGGCCACTTCCTAGGGTCACTACCTCCACCTGGGGAACAGAAGGAGTGATGTGAGACACGAGGAACATAAGACCCCTAAGATTCAGGCCCTGTGTCAGATAGGAGGTGCTCAGTTTCCCTGGGTTCAGGTTTCAGGACACACCTGTGGGTTTCAAGCCACTCCTCAAGGTCTCAGGACCCTCCACTAGGCCCTCCCCTAGAGGAGAGTTACTGCTGCTAGTTAGACTTATTTTGGGTACCAACATTGAGAAATTGAGACCACAAGGGGCTGGCTTATATAAATCCAGTGGCTGGGCATGCTCAGGAGAGAAGAGGTATATAACCCTGGTAGCTGAATGAC
>NW_007734087.1:70941-73230 GCF_000696425.1 Galeopterus variegatus | reverse complement strand
TGTGGCTTTCTTCTTTTGTGTACTTCCTTCATATGAATCCATCTGCGGTAACAGAAAGAAATCAGGTAAGGAAAGCCTAGATTCAGTCTCCAGCATAGAGGGATGCTTGTTTTCTCTGTTTCTCTTCTAACCTTCCTGAATCAATTATGTTTTTACCACAGACCTCTGAAATAGGCCCTCTCAAGAAAGACAAGGACATTCTCCTTTAGTAAAACATGCTGAACATGTGGAGGGCATCAATCCCAACTCACAGAATAATTTGGGAAGAGTAGAAGACTCCAGGGTAAAATTTCGGACACTATGACTCAGTGTCCTTGGAACAGATTATTAAGAGAGTGGAGGATATATATGAGGCACAGAGTCACACAATAATTATCCACCATTGCCCTTCACATGTCAGATGTCTATGGGTCCAGCCCGTGTTTGGAGGATGATCTGGAGAGCAAAGCCAAGTATCTGAAAGTCTCTGATCAGATGCTAAAATCTGAGCTCTGTCTTCAGGGAGCAGAATCCTACCTGATGGAGCACACAGGGACCTACAGGTTATTCATTCTGTACCTGTCATCAGCAGAGGAATGCTGACTTGAATATCAGCAGAGAAGTGTGTGCAAAAATCACCTTTTTATTTGAGTTTTTTAAAGAAGAAGCAAGAGAAATGTTTTCTATGCCTTTACAATAGAGTAACAGGAAAGGAACACAGAGTTTCAGGTAAAAAGTCACAGTATTCATGGAATGATGGTTTGAAGTTTGTCTCAGGAGAGGAGCGTGAGAACTGGGTTCCAGCCCCTCAGTCTTTCAGGGTCAAGGAGACTGAAGGGAAGGATGTTCTACCCTGACTCTATACCTGGCAGGAAGTCATTCTTTCTTTTTTTCTTTTTTTTTTTTTTGTCCTTTTTGAGACCGGCCGCACTGTCCTCAGCCAGTGAGCGCTGTGAGCGCATCGGCCATCCCTACATAGGATCTGAACCCGCAGCGGGAGTGCTGTTTGCCCTCCCAGCGCTGCACTCTGCCGAGTGCGCCATGGGCTCGGCCCAGGAAGTCATTCTTTCACCAAATTCACCCACCCATAGATCCCACTGAATCATCTTGTACCATCAACCCCTGCACGTCTCCACCTCATGGAGCACCTGAATACTGACTCGGTCTGGCTCCTTCCCTTTCTGACAAACACTGTGCTGAAAAGCTCATCTCCAGAGTGTCCCTGTGGGCTGGCCTCTTCTGCTGCCACATCCTCTGGCCTGAGAGACTCATGCCTGCCCACTTCTACTGGAGGCAGTTACCTGCCAAGAGCTCATCCCTCCTCCTTCTTACACTGCATTCTCCACAAACAGCATGTTTTTTCTCATCACTCACAGGCCTCTCTCTGGGGTTAAGCTGCAACCTGTCATGNGTGTGCAAAAATCACCTTTTTATTTGAGTTTTTTAAAGAAGAAGCAAGAGAAATGTTTTCTATGCCTTTACAATAGAGTAACAGGAAAGGAACACAGAGTTTCAGGTAAAAAGTCACAGTATTCATGGAATGATGGTTTGAAGTTTGTCTCAGGAGAGGAGCGTGAGAACTGGGTTCCAGCCCCTCAGTCTTTCAGGGTCAAGGAGACTGAAGGGAAGGATGTTCTACCCTGACTCTATACCTGGCAGGAAGTCATTCTTTCTTTTTTTCTTTTTTTTTTTTTTGTCCTTTTTGAGACCGGCCGCACTGTCCTCAGCCAGTGAGCGCTGTGAGCGCATCGGCCATCCCTATATAGGATCTGAACCTGCAGCAGGAGTGCTGTTGCACTCCCAGCACTGCACTCTCCCAAGTGCGCCACAGGCTCAGCCCAGGAAGTCATTCTTTCACCAAATTCACCCACCCATAGATCCCACTGAATCATCTTGTACCATCAACCCCTGCACGTCTCCACCTCATGGAGCACCTGAACACTGACTCGGTCTGGCTCCTTCCCTTTCTGACAAACACTGTGCTGAGAAGCTCATCTCCAGAGTGTCCCTGTGGGCTGGCCTCTTCTGCTGCCACATCCTCTGGCCTGAGAGACTCATGCCTGCCCACTTCTACTGGAGGCAGTTACCTGCCAAGAGCTCATCCCTCAGCATGTTTTTTCTCATCACTCACAGGCCTCTCTCTGGGGTTAAGCTGCAACCTGTCATGTGGTGATTAGAAATTTCTTCATCCTTCAACTTTTTGGGCAGGGGCATCTGGAGATAAGAGTGATGAAAGTGGACATCTAGATGGCTGGAGAAAGAGGAGGAGGAAGGATCATTTCCAGAACAACTGAGGCAAGGCTATGAAGT
>NW_007734087.1:63569-69941 GCF_000696425.1 Galeopterus variegatus | reverse complement strand
CAGCATGTTTTTTCTCATCACTCACAGGCCTCTCTCTGGGGTTAAGCTGCAACCTGTCATGTGGTGATTAGAAATTTCTTCATCCTTCAACTTTTTGGGCAGGGGCATCTGGAGATAAGAGTGATGAAAGTGGACATCTAGATGGCTGGAGAAAGAGGAGGAGGAAGGATCATTTCCAGAACAACTGAGGCAAGGCTATGAAGTGAATCCTGTGAACACATTAGAGTTACCTGTGATTGAACCAGACACCTAAGACCCCATACCTTCCAGAGCAATGAGGAAAAACCAGAGCAGTTTCACAGGGAAAGAACTGAGTGATCTAGGGGTTCCAGTCAGTGAGAAATGATCTTCACCACCAAACTGGTCGAGAGAGCAAGGTCTGGGGAACACACATGTGAAATCAACATTGTTAGAGAGTCAAAGCTCCAATTAGGAGAGCCACTAAGACAGCCTCAAGGATGTCCCCTGACTCAGATAATTTGTCTTCCAAGGGCCAGATTACCAGGCCCAGAGTATGTGCAGAAGAGATATGGCCACTTCCTAGGGTCACTACCTCCACCTGGGGAACAGAAGGAATGATATGAGACACAAGGAACATAAGACCCCTAAGATTCATGCCCTGTGTCAGATAGGAGGTGCTCAGTTTCCCTGTGTTCAGGTTTCAGGACACACCTGTGGGTTTCAAGCCACTCCTCAAGGTCTCAGGACCCTCCACTAGGCCCTCCCCTAGAGGAGAGTTACTGCTGCTAGTTAGACTTATTTTGGGTACCAACATTGAGAAATTGAGACCACAAGGGGCTGGCTTATATAAATCCAGTGGCTGGGCATGCTCAGGAGAGAAGAGGTATATAACCCTGGTAGCTGAATGACCTTCCACTAGAGGTGCTAGAGAGCACAGAATATTCTCGAATATGTCTGGTGCATGTGACAGGATTTGACCAATTAACATGCTCCAAAAACAGACCAACTGAGAATGTGCAAGACCATGTAACATAACTGGGAGCCACCCCCTCAACTGAGTGTTCATTAGATAGTGAAACTATAAGAGCTGAATCCCAGCAGAAAGCAGGGTGGTTGCTATTCACTCTCCTGGAGCCAACCCACACTTCACTGGTGAGGTGTGTGTGCTTTACTTTTGTGTTAAGCTTACTTACAGCAGGTGGCTGCTTATTCTCTTGAGCCAGTCTACACTCTATATTAAACTTTAATTATGTATTTCTTACTTTTGTGTTAAAGTTGGTGCAGGCCCTGCCCAGTCTCTGGAGCTAAGCTGCACCCTCTCTGTGGATCCCGTATCTCTTACTGATTGTATTAAACCTGCTCCCACTTTCTATGTGACTCTACTTTTGAACACTTTCCTGTAGCAGAGTCAAGAATCTGGTAAGAGGACAGGGTGGGTTGAGGCCAACTCTCGGACCTTCCAGACCCTTCCTCCAGCATCACATGGACCAGGGCCAGGACACCTCCTTTGACCCAAATGTAGGAAAAGAGGAGCCTGAGAGATCTAATCAGGAGAACACTCAGAAGGGGATACAGGGTTAGGGTTCCCTCTCATCAGAAAGATGATGATCCACCATGCCTAGGATGGGGTATAACAGAGACCCTGGTGCATAGCTCTAGCCACAGAAGGGACAGCCACCTCAAAAAGGATGAGCCATTTGTGAAGGTGTATTTGTCCCAAGGGAAAAGGGAAAGGCAGTAAATTGCCTTGAAAGCAAGTTAGGTCAGGGATAGTCCGCCAGCTACCTTGTCCATAGCATCTTCCTTCCTTCCCTCCTAGTGAGCCTGTTTCTCCCATCAGGATCCAACATCATAATTTTTTTCCTATATGCTAGCAATGAACAATTGGAATTTGAAGTAAAAAGTACATATTATTTAAATTAGTTCAAAACATTGAAAAACTTTGGTATTAATCTAATAACAAAATATGTACGAGATTAATATCAGGAACCTAAAATATTCTGATGAAAAAAGTCAAAGAAAATCTAAATAAATAAGAATATATTCCATATTCATATGTGGAAAGGTTCAGTATGGTTAACATGACAGTTCATTCCAATTTGATCTATAGGCTTAATGCAATTCTAATCAAAATTTCAGCAAGGTACTTTATAGATATTGCCAAACCAATTTTAAAGTGTGTGTGGAAAGACAGAAGATCCAGAATAGCTAGCACAATATTGAAGAACAACAACAAAATCAGAGACTAATACCACCCAACTTCCAGACTTATGCACTAAATCATAATAAAAATGCAACATTCCAAAATTTGTAAATTCAGTTAAGGTTGTGCTTGAGGGCACGGTTACTTTAAATGCTGACATAAGGTTCTACCTTAAGAAATAGAAAAGGAAGATCAAAGAAAACCCAGAACAAGCAGAAGGGAAAGAAGAACAAAAGTAAATGAAATAAAAAATGAATAAACAAATTTAGAAAATTAACAAGCCAAAGTTACTTTTACGTAAAGATGAGTAAAACTGATAAACTCATTGCTGGACTAATGAAAAAGAGAGACACAGTACAAATCTCCAATATCACAAACACAAGAGAGATGACCTCTACAGATTTTACTAACAATAAGATAACAAGAAATTATCAACATGTTATGCCAGCAAATTTGACAACACAGATAAAATGGAAAAACTTTTTGAAGCATATAACTCACCAAATCTAACCCTAGAAAAAGAAATGAGACACCTACCTCACACCATATACTAAAATCAATTCTAACTGGCTTATATATTTAAATGTGAATGACAACACAATCCACTTTTAGAAAGTAACATAGCAGAATATATTCACAACTTCAAACTAAAAGGAAAGGGAAAAAAATCTAAGACCTTCTGTTCATCAAAAGATATGTTTAAGTAAAAGGCAAGACACATAGTAAGAAAAGATATGTATTAACACATATAACAAAAGATTTTTCAAGCAGAAATAAATACAATTTTCTAAAAACCAGTAAGAGAAAGGCCATAAAAACTCAATAGAAATACAGGCAAAAGATTTTAGTGGGCACTGCACAAAAGGGGTTATCCAAATAGCCAGTATAGGGCCGAGCCCGTGGCGCACTCAGGAGAGTTGCTGCGCTGGGAGTGCAGCAGCGCTCCCGCTGTGGGTTCGGATCCTATATAGGGATGGCCGGTGCGCTCACTGGCTGAGTGCGGTGCAGCCGGTCTCAAAAAAGGACAAAAAAAACCAAATAGCCAGTATAAATATAAAAAGGTTCTGAACCTCACTGGTCACCAGGAAAATGCAAATTAAAATCAAATCTAAATACCATAGCACTGAGTAAAAAGATTGACAATATGAGGGTTAACAAGAATGTAGAACAGGAATACTCATAAGCTACTTTCAGGAAGTAAATCGTACAACTCTGACCTAGCAATTTCATTCCTAATTCTATGCCCAAGAGCTAAATTGTATGTCATAGCTACAACCTGGAAACAATCAGAACGATCATCAGCAATAGAATGGACACATCACTCATATAATGCAATACTACATAGCAATAAAAGTGAATGAACCACAGCTACACACAACAACTTGGATGTTGAACACAGATTCACACACATTATTGAGCTAAAGGATCCTGACAAAAAATAATATATACTGTGCATATATTTCTATGTCTATATAAAGCTGAAAAACAGACAAAGCTAGACTATCATGTTTAGGAATACAGAGTTACATATACAGTTATTTTAAAAAGCAGGAAAGTAATTCACATAAAAGTAAGCACGGTGGTACTTTTGTTAAGAGCCATCGAGAGGATCCAGGAAGGAGAGTTCAGGCAAGCTGGTAATGTTCTATGCCTTGACTTGGTGGACGGTCACACAGGTGCTCATCTTTACTTTGAGTACTCCTCTGAAGGTGGGTTATAATTCACAACCAAAATAATGGAAAAGAGGAATCAAAGCTGCAAGTAATTCTGTTTACAACTTAGCTACCTTTCTTTAGGACAACACATTTAAGGGCTCAAGCCACGATTTTTACCCCGTGGAGGTAAAAATTACTGTTAGGCATTATAGTACATTTGGAATTGCTTTTCATAAATGTGCATGTAAGAGGGTGTATTATATTTCAATTCTATTTTTCCACAACTTTTTGAAGTAACCTTGTATGTCTCTTTGTCTCTCTTTAAAATCTTTAATTCAGAGAGCATTCTGGTCTTAGAAACAGCTGCACAGAATGCCAGCATTCCAAAACATGTCACTGTGTCCCATTATCTCTGTGATATAGGACCTGGCAATAGAAGATATGAACTACTAACTGAACTAGGGAGGAAGGAAAAGAATATGATTTTTAAGTAATAGCTCTTCCATATATACTGTGCATGAATAAATGAGTAACAGTAAACTAATGGAATCATACTTATTCTAGAAGTTACTGCAACTAATTCTTACGCATTTCAGCAAATGAATATTACATGATCATTATCTCCGGTAGTGGTTTCAGGTGCCCAAGGAATAAAGCCAAAAACCTATCCCTCTGATGAGACCTTTAGACATATTTCCTTGGTACAAGAGAATGTAGTATCAGTATTCCATGTGTAAATAAGTTCAATTAACCACGAGTTATAATTGCACAGGGAGATGAAAATTAGTTTAAACAAGTCAATTAAATCATAAACATTTCAGAAATAAGAGGATGTGTTTGTAATCCAATTAGTGTGTTAATATACTAATAAATTTACTGATTTGAACGGTATCTTAATTGTATAGTAGGGCACCAGAAGAAAAAAACAGTATATCTTAATTGTCATAAAGGGAGTTTTGGCTGCAGTATGACTACATAAGTTTGGAGAAAATTATCCATGTTAATGAGATCAAAATGCTTCTATCCAGAATAATAAATAAGGTTACTTGATAGTTCAGCTAATAAAAATGCATCCGAGGGACAGGGGAAACAGTTGAACACCGCGTTGTCTGCCAGACACTAATTACACTAAGTTGCTGGTGGGAGAGAATGGGATATTTTATACTATGACCAAAAAAAAAAAAAAAAACACTTCCATAGTTTAAACACTCAGATAATCATGGGAATAAAATATTCCAAGGGTAATTCTTTATTGCTACCTCAATTACCACAAATTAAGCTGATATTAATATACTTTACTGCTGCTCAGCCTTAAGTGAAATCAGCTGCACTTCACTGATGACTCAAGGGAATGAGTCTCTCTCCTATGTCTGCGTAATTACCTGTAATTTACGGGGCACACAGAGACCTATGCAGCCTAGTCAAGGTCACGTTAATCTCTCTCCTACGTCTGAGTAATTACCTGTAATTTACGGGGCACACAGAGACCTATGCAGCCTAGTCAAGGTCACGTTAAGAAGGCTGAATTGCATTGTTTCAATCACCATCTGTGATCTGGGCTGAGGTTGCCACCTCCCCAATTGCCACAAGAGGAAGAGACCCCTTCTTGGCACAGGGGTTGTAGTGCCAAATTCTCAGGCCAAGGGACAGATCGATCATGAGCTTTATACAAAGTGTACATTTTAATGAGTACATTGCTTTCTGATTAAAATGCAGAAAGAGATAAATAATGGTTTATAGTGTAATTGCAATAATTTAAAACAATTAGAATGCCTGGAATGAACATTGACGACCCACTCTGGATGAATTCCAACTTTGTAAACTTGGCCAGCTCCTGCAGACTTCAGCTCTAGTGCTAAGACATCTGCAGCCTCTTGTCCAGATCTCCCCAACTTGGGCAAATCTCCAGCGATTTGAAACATCATCAGAAGCTATTATTACTCCATCCATATTTCTTAATTTTTACCTCATTCTAATAAGATTTATTCATGCTTATTTTCATGCTTTTTTTTTTAAATCAACTGGAAAAACATTTGGGAAATAGCATGCAAGGTAAATCATTCAATCTAATGATGAACTGGGAGTAGCATTGTGTAAACCAAAATCAAGAAACTAAGATAGAGAGTGATATCATATTAACTAATTTAACAGTACGTTATAAGCACTTGTTTTGTGCTAGCCACTAGAACAAAAGGCTCTCAAGGCCTTGAATTCACAACCCCAGGTATCCTGCTTAGAAGACAGATTGTAAACAAACAAACAAAAGAGTAAGTATAAAATACAGTGATAAATGAGAATTGAGAAAAATAAAGCAAGATGAAGAAAGGGAAAGCAGTAGGGTGAGGGGTGAAGTTTATTTCTGGTATTTTTAAAAAGCCAATCTGGTAAGGAATATCTGAGCACAAGTAAGAGAGAGCAAGCCATGTAACTATGAGAGAAAAAATGTTTCAGGCAGAAGGAAGGGAACAAGAGGTTGGGCCATGAGGTGGAAGTGTAAGTGGCATGTTTATGGTTGAAGTTTAGAGAGCATATGGGAAAGTCGTAGGACACAAT
>NW_007734087.1:60942-62733 GCF_000696425.1 Galeopterus variegatus | reverse complement strand
TAGAAATTATCAGAATTATATATATATATATAAAAGATAGAGCCAAATGAATTTTCTCATGTATTGGAGGTATGATAGGAGAAAAAGACAAGAGATGTAAACAAATCCAGGACTCTGGCATAAATAATTGGAAGGATGGAGTTATTCCTTACTGAGTTGGAGAAGACGGGAAGAAACAAGTTAAGACGGAGAGAAGAATTAGCAGTTAAGTTGTAGACATGTTAAGTTTGAGATGCTAGTTTGTCATCCAAATGGAATTGCTGAAAGAGCAGCCAGTTGTATGTGTTCATATTGGCCCAAGCTGAAGATGCAAATTTAGAAGTCATAGGTTTTTAAATGGCTTTTAAGAAAAGAATGTATGCGATCACTCTGGAGTGAGAGTAAACAGAGAAGGAAAGAGATCTAGGGATAAAGATGGGGATACGAGAAAACACTAGCAAAGGAAATAAAGAAGTATCTCGTTACCTATGAGAAAGACGGTATCTCAGGATCCCAGTGTTGAATCTGAGGTCAAGACAGATGAGCAGTAAGATGTGCCACTGGTTTTAGAAAGTCATCGGTGATTTTTGACAAGTGTTTTTAGTGGAGTGGTCATGGTACAAACCATTTTGAATATGTTTGAAAGGATATGGAAGCATGCAAACAGACATCTCTTTCAAGGAGTTTTGCTGTGAAGAGGAGCAGAAAAATAAGGCAGAATCTGGAAGGAAGTTTGCAGTTAAAACACGCTTTTTTTTTTTTTAATATGTGGTAAATTGCAGGTTATTTGCATGCTGGTAAAATTAAATCAGTATAAAGGAATAAAGATGGGGAAAATACTGAGCACAAGTGTTGACTTTGGCCTTAGAGAAAAGCACAGCAACTTCCTTCCTAAGAATGAAGGAAAGGCAGGTTATAGGAGTACAGCTTCAAGTAGGCTGGCAGATGTTAGAGTAAGATCATAGTTTTAAGAGCTCGATGTTCTCAGGGCAATAGGAAGCAATGTTATCCACTGAGAACAAAGATGAGAGAGTGCATGTTAGAAATGTGATGAAAAGGAAATGAAAAAGAAATAGTTATCTGGGTGAGTAGAATAAATGGACCAGCAAAATGAGGTATGACCGCTCAGTAATATGACAGCCCATTTGGAGAAAGTGGCCATGAATTTCAAGTAAGACCATTCAACGTAGCTTAGTTTTTCTCCAGTCATGTTCAGTTATTGAGGTTCAGAAGTGAAGTAGAGGGTTGGATTCAACCAAGGTTGGGTGCTGTAAGGGACTGAGGAAGAAGGGGCAATGTAGAGGAGAGTGTATGTGGGAAATGACTACAATGATGAACCTGTTAAAGAAAAACCAAAGACCAGAAATATTGAGCTGAATTTATTAGTTTTGCAGAGAAGAGAAAGACCATTCACTCTGCTTTCTCTGACTCTGAAGTCTGAGGCTAGATACAGGGCAAGAAGAAGGAAATTCTGTCCAAATAGGATGGGATTCAAAGAGGTGCTTTTTAATTGTAAAGAAAGGTAATGGAAGTCTTTATTAGGATCAGTCATTATATTAGCAAAGCTGGTCATTTGGGGAGGAATAGAACAGGTTCAATTCTGAACAAGATGGGATAAAGCAATGTAGTGTCAAATTGGTTTCAGCATAAGAGCGATGCAGCCCTGATGAGCAGGTGTAAGGTTGGAGCAGACTTAGGGTCAAGCACTGGTAAAACCCTGAAGTGCGAGTGCAAGGTAAGAGCAGAGATATTTCATAATTAGACCAAAGAACCCATGCTAAGTAAGGCATGCGGGGGGGGGGAGGGGGGGAA
>NW_007734087.1:58485-60454 GCF_000696425.1 Galeopterus variegatus | reverse complement strand
TTGGAAGAATTAATAGCACTGAAAGTGAAATCAGTCCCAATGATGATAGGAAAGTGTAAGAAAGTGACAATGAGCTAGGCGCTAAAATCCTCACAAAATTTGGAAACGATGCATCTGTACAATACTGCAACAAAGGATGGTAAAAGAGGTATAACCTAACCATTTTAAGTTTCAAGACTGGAGACATTTGGGGAGGAGAAAGAGACAATGATCTCTAATTGACAATGATAAACAAAGAAGACACAACACCTTTAGGTAGAGTAGAATAAGCTAAAGGGGAGGAAGATGAATTCAGATGAGGGAATGGACAGCTGAATGGGGATGAGGGTTTAGATCATGAGGGATGACCCAGGAAGTCCTGGGTTTGGGGCAGAGGCTGAAGTATATGGAAATAAAGGGCGTGATGGCATTATACCTGGTGGACTCCAGGTCAGATTGCAGAGGAGAGACGGTGGTTATGGGTCTCTGAACACAGAGAGGCAGGAGGACTCTTGCCCCTAGCACATTGAGCCATTGATTGCTGGAGCTCCTTTAAGATGCCTTTCGGCTGTTCTCTCTTAGTTTTCTGCATTAGCCCTATAGAATGATTTTACACTTTGTCAAGAGTTTCCCAACGTGGATGAGCCTAGAGAAAACTACGTTAAGTGAAACAACCCAGGTACAGAAAGAAATACTGCATGTCCTCATTCATAAGTGGGGGCTAAAATAATAAGTAAATAAACAGAGAGAGAGAGAGTATGAGAGAGAGAGAGAGAGAAACAACAATCACAATAATCCATTGAACTTTTAGAAGGAGAGAACAGACTGTGGTTACCAGAAGTGGGAAGGGGGAGGGGGAGGGGAGCGGAAGGAGTGTTGATGAAAAATTAACGAGAAATTGATTAACAGACACAAGAATGATTATGTATTGTAATGATGAATAAGCTAACTATACTGATTTGATCATCACACATTCTACACAACTATTGATAGTCAACTTTTTACCCCACAAATATGTATAATCGATTATGCTTCAGTAAAAAATAAATTGGAAAAAAAAGAGTTTCCCATAGTCCTTGACTACTATCTCCTTCTTTAAGAAAACGTTTGCATAAGATACCTGGTCCTTCTGTGCAATCAGATACCACATATCCTCAACAAAAACCTGGATCACATATCACTTCTCTCCAGAATTTTCAAATACATATTACTCAGCAAGTTCCATCTTATTATTAACATTTATTTTTTATTCAGGCAGGATGAAGAATTCATCTAAACTCTGAAGCTGCAACTTCAGGTCTTCTGCCTTTCCCTTAATCAGTATTCAGTCAATTCTCCAACAAACTTTTCATTTTATTTCTGTATTTTAAACCTTGTCCCCAATTTATCACCTCCATGTATTGTTTCATTCTTTCAACAAACAGTTATCAAGCACCTGTTATGTGTTATGTGCTACGGGGGATGCAAAGATGAGTTAAGACGGTATTTCTGCCCTGGAGGAGCTCCAAGCCTCGGGTGAGAGGCAGACTTGCCAACAAGTAACATAACACTTCTCGGAATGTGCTGTAATAGAGGGATCACAAAACACAGGGCTGTTTCCAGACTCCAGAATCACTTCAGAATTGTTAAGGAGAGTTTTTACTTCCTCTTTTAACCTGTTGGACATTTTTTCAGTCACTTTTGGAAGAAAAGACTTTCCTCTTCCTTATATTCAATGACCTGCTTAATTAGAACAAGAATTCAGAGCTCCAAATCCCCAAACTTTCTCTCCAAAACTTCTTGTCAAAAACTGCCACCCACCCACATTTTTAATACCATCTTGAGCACCTATAGAAAATGCAGGATGAAAATTAAAAACAGAGGATTTTAATCAAAAGTCCTACTGTATATGGTGTCTCATTCCTTCCTTTTTTCATTCATTCTTTCACTCATTTTTCCCTATCAATACTAATTAAATAAAATCTATGTGGTAGTCAAGATGTTGCTTAGT
>NW_007734087.1:55098-57617 GCF_000696425.1 Galeopterus variegatus | reverse complement strand
CACGTGACAGTGCACACTGCTCCATTTCTCAAAACACTGTTCTCTCTTGGCTTCCCCGACACTTTGCTCTTATAAATATTTTACAGTACTTTTTCACTTCCTAAAAAATGATATGCAAATTAAAACTACAACAAAATACCAATACATACATTCTAGAGTAGTTAAAATTAAAAAGATGAACACATGCGGTGTTGATGAGGAAGTGGAGTAGCTGGATCTCTCAAACAATACCGGGGGAGAATACAGAATAGTGCAGCCACTGTGGAAAAGTTTAGCAGCTTGAATGTAAAACATCCATGTTCAACATGACCAAGCAATTCTACTCCTTGGTATTTACCCAAAAAGAAATAATAATAAACATTGGTCCATAAAATAACTTATAGTAGCTTTATTCATAATAGCCAAAAACTGGGGAAAAAAGAATCCTTCAACATATGAATGAAAAAACAATTATGGCACATCCATATGACAGAATGTTATTTAGCAATCAAAAAATAAAACAAATACTGATAAATCTGACAGGTGTGACAACATGGATGATTCTCAAAAACATTATGTTGAGCAAAAGAAGCAATAAAAGAGTATGCTTACATTTATGTGAAATTCTAGAACAGGCAAAACTAATAATCTAAGGTGACAGAAAGCAGATCAGCTGTTAGTTGGGACTAGGGATGGGGGCATCCAGCAAGGGACATGAAAAAATTTGTGGGGAGATGTATATATCAGTGCTGTCCTGGTAAATGCTTAACAACCAGCTCACTGAAAAACTATGTGTGCTTATATACTTACATAAGTTTATTTTAAGTTTTACTGATATAAAGAACATATAGTGCATGATTTATGAATAATAGAATATACAATTGTCTCAGTCCATTCAGACTGTTACAACAAATACCATAAACTGGCAGCTTATAAACAACAGAAATTTATTTCTTACAGTTCTGGAGGCTGAGAAGTTCAAGATCAAGGCACCAGCAGATCTGGCATCTGGTGAGGGCCCATTACTCACAGCGGCACCTTCTTGCTGTGTCGTCACATGGTAAAAGGAGCAAGGCAGCTCTCTGGGAGTCTTCTATAAGTGCACTAATCCCATTCATAAGGGCTCCACTCTCATGCTCTAATCACTTCTCAACGTCCCTCATCTCTTAACACCATCAACTCATGAATTTTGGGTGACACAAACATTTAAACCTTAGCAACAACACGCTTTATTGCAAATTCCATATCAGCAACTAATTCTTGCAGAATGCTTTCATTTATTTTTGAGGCTACCTATGATTCCAGTTGAACCAAGTTTTGACAAGTGACGTTGTATCCCTATTCTCTAACTCTTTTCCCAATAAATTTATTTTCATTACATCTAATATATGATACACTGTCAAACTCTTTCTCCTACAAATTATACTAATTAACTTTGGCACTATGGATGTTGGAACCTGATTTTTTCATCAGACATGAGTGATATCTTTGCTGAACCACATAATAGTTAACAAACACAGGAAGAATATATCCTCAAATATCCTCAATTTCTTTTACTATTCACAAAGTAACAGTTAGAGACATGGCACCTTTAAATTTAATCTGATTTATTAGCATTTTATTTTTCACTTATGTCTAGACAATTAACTAAATAAATAAAACAAGCCCTGATCTTAGTGTTTGCCAAATTCCATACTGTAAATACTCTCACTATGGCATATTTCAAATTATCGACGTAACATCATTGAACACAAATCATTATATAGTATTTCCTCCATTCAAATGAAATACATGTAAAAAACCCCAAGATCATAGCTAGTAATAAAATGTAGTAAATAAGTAGGAAATACTAAGTTTTGACTATGTTTTGTTCTTAATATAATTTGTTCAGTTATAAGACTGGAATAATGTAATTTTTAACTCATGGCTGTTTAGTAGCCAGCATCCAAAATTTATGAAAATTAAACTATCAAATCTCACAAGCCAAATCTAGCACACCACTAGATATTTTCTATATATTGATTAGTATGTTGGTTACAGGGGTGTATACATTTGTCACAATCATGGAAATGTTCACTTAAAGTTGGTGCACTTTATTGAACATAAATTGTACATTAACAGAGTTGATTTAAAAGAAAATAAATTGGTGTCCCCCAGAGTTCTGCCTTACACCACTTTTTCACTCCTCTTTTTCTCCATAGGCCAATTTATTTTCTCTCATTGCTCCGATTAATGTCTGCATGTTGATAGCTACTGATTATGTATCTCCAAGCCTTCTCTACTGAGTGCCACTTTATTATAATCAATCTTCACATGGATGTTACAAAGACATTTTGAATTCAGTGCATCCAAAACTGTACTCAGTTCTGGTAACATGGTAGAATAGACGGTTCCCAGTGTCACTCTCTCCCACAAATCAATCAATTTACAACTATTAAAAAGCAATGACAGCCAAGCTAGGGCCTCTAGAGCTCAGGGAAAGAGGAGGAGAGACCTATGGAGTACATGAAGGCAGGAGAAGCCATGATGAGAGAAAGAAA
>NW_007734087.1:41573-54754 GCF_000696425.1 Galeopterus variegatus | reverse complement strand
GAGGAGGAGAGACCTATGGAGTACATGAAGGCAGGAGAAGCCATGATGAGAGAAAGAAAGGGCCACTCCCACCATTTCAAGCTCTGGCTGCTTCAGGCCTGGAGCCGGTGAGCACCCAGAGCAAGAGCTAGCCAAAGCCTCAGCTGTACCATTCGTATGAAGTTGCTTGGAGGCTGCAGGGCAGAGAGGGCCTTGGTGGCCTCCAGGCCAACAAGACCACTAACAAGGTTCCTGTGGACCCTCATAGAAGTGACGGGCCACAGACAACTGAAAAAAGATGCCACTCAGAGGCTGGCGAGTCATCGCAAGGGACCAGCACATGGCCTATCCCAGGCAAAGTGGGGGAGATGGGCCACTGGGGGGACACTGAGACACAGCATGGACAGCTGATCTGCTGTCCAATCAGCACAGGCCCAAGAACTGCAGGGGTGCAGGTTGCTAAAAAGACTCAGGTTCAGACCACAGTTTCCATACAACTCTGGTGTACCAGAGCATACAAGATCCAGAAGTACAAACAAGGTTAACAATTAAAACCTGAGCTGCACAAAAAATCTTCCCCAGGCAATCACCAACAGCAAAAGCCGCAATTTAGCTCAACCACAGGGTTCAAGTGCTGGTCCCAAAAGAAAGTTCCCCCATTTTAGAACTAAGCAGAGGACAACAAATTAGTTCCAGTGTAGAGTTAAAGTGGTGGAAATAGCGAATAATCCAACACAAAACTGAAAGAAAAATCAAAATACCCACAGGTCAGAGACAAATTTTGATATTAACTAATAAAGGTCTAACACCACCAACGAATACCTATAAAACCTAGAAGGACCAGAAGCCCCCTGGGCTCCCAAGCCAGGGAGAAAGGAGACCTGTGGGCCTCAGACACACCCCCACAGTGACCACACCCAGCCCAGTGATGACCACCGGGCCACCAGAAGAACCCCGAGCTCCTGAGCCATGGCAGTGGGAGACTGAGCACCTCAGGCATGACCCCCAACATCTGCAACCAGCCCAGAGACGACCACAGAGCTGATGCAGGAAATTCCCTAGGCTCCCTAGCTGGGGCAGTAGGAGGCTGAGAGTTTCAGCCACATCCCCCTGACACCTTCATCCAGCCCAACATCAACTGAGCAACTGCTGGAAGCCCCCTGGTCTCCCCTGCTGGAATGAGTGGGGTGCCATGGGCCTCAACCAAGCCCCCTTCCTTCCTCCTCCTATCACCCTATTTCCATCCTCTTTCCCCTTTCCCCCTCTCCCCAACTGTTCTGCAGCAACATCATGGAATATAAAAATATAATAATATTAATAGACAAATAAATTTTTAAAAATTAAAAAATAGAATATATAGGACTCTTGAATACTAGAATATGTAGCATTATAATAGTAGAATATATAGTACTCTGAAATACATTTTCCCCCTATCTTTCTGGCTATATCCTCTCTTCGCACCACTTACTGTGAGAGAGTCAAAAGATAATTTAGTCTTTCCTCTAGCATGGAAATTTGACTTTTACTGTTGATAGTTTAGAAAAATTGCTTTTACATTCATAAGTTATTATCAGTGATGTCATGTAAATTGTTAGAATTTATTGTCAAATATAAGAAGACCTTAACAAGTTTCTTTCATATACGAACTGTAAAATTTGGGATCATTTTAAGTTGTCTTACACAATAACTAATAAAGATTTCAGTCAAATCATACCAAACTCTGCTTATAGGGAACTTCTGAACTTTATTAAGGAACACAGGTTACTTGGAAATACATCAAGGACTATTTATCCTTAATTTTGGGAAGAAGTGGAGAAATACAAAACCTTAATTTAAATGCACTCAAGAACAGAACTTAAGACGAGAAATCGGAAGCAAGGAAGTTGATCCTCAAAAGTAGAAGTGAAAGAGTAGGGTTAGTAATAAATAAATAAATTAAATAAATTAAATAAATAAAATAAATAAATAAATGTAATAAAACTACTCAATACCTAATGTTACCCACACTATTCTCCCTCTTGGTTCCCCATTTCAGAAAACATTCTACCCACCCGGGTGCACAAGCCAAAAATCAGTGTGAAACTTAAATCTTCTCCCTCTCGCCACTCCCACAACTCTCATTAGTCAATACCTGTTGATTTTTACCCTGAGTATTTCTTATATTCATCTATCTTTCAGTCCCTGTTCTCACTGCTCTACTCAGGCCACAACTAACTTTCACCTGTAATACTCCAAAAGCCTCCTAATGACCTGTCAGTGTTTAGTCTTGGCCTCTCAAATTATTCTGCAAACTGTGTAAAGGTATATGCATATATATGTGTATGTATGTATGCAATTCTGACCTTGTTATATAGCTTACAAGTACCTGCATGATTGAGTGCTGATTCCTCTTCTATGCATTTTTTTGACACTGACCCCTTTGAATTTTATACTCCAATCTCACTGAAATTTTTCACCTTCTCTACACAAAATAGTCCTTGCTCCTCCTTTCCTTTAGCTAGCTCCTACTCACCATCCAGACCTCAGTTTAAGCCTCACATCCTTGCGGGAGTCTTCCTTGATTCCTCAGGTTTGGGTTAGATGTCTCACCTGAATGCTCCTGTAACTCTTACCACACCATAATGTTGCCTAGTTAATTTTCTGTTTCATCTGCCAGATTGAATGCTCCTTTATGTCAAGGACTGTATTTATTATGCTTACCACTGAAACATACTAGACCCTAGTATTGTACCCGGAAAACAGCAGTTCATCACTGAATATTTATTGTTTGAGTCTTATTAATATTACAGACTAAAAGATTTTTGTCAGCTACTGCTAACTCTTCTCCATTTCTTACAACCATCAGATTTCAAGCCTTGTCTTCTCAAATGGTACTGTAAGTTTTCTGATGGCTTTAGGGTTCTGCTTAAAATTTATTTAAAAACTCACATAGGCTTCAAACAGAACACTAAGGATAATTCACTAAATTTCAGATCAATGACATGTTTTCATATTATTTCTAAAGCCCAAATTCCTACCAAATTCTTCAAGCTAACATTAAAGACCTTATCAATAAGATATGTAGAATGTTTTGAACACCCTTTCTAAAACACAGCTTAGTTGGAGTTTTTTAAAACTATTTTCATATATTTTCCCACCTCACCTATCCCTAATTCACCCCCTTCTCTATCCCCACCTCTGACCTATGCTTACTATGTGGCCACTGTCTTGAATGTCTTTGTCTCTTGCAATTAATTTCCTATACGATTGTCAAAGGACCCCTTCAGTTCTTGACTTTCCTACTTTTTGTCCCTTATTTTGAAAACATTTTCCAATGTTCCAGGAACATGACTAGGTACTGACAAAACAAAATTAAGTAATATATTCTGCCACGTAAGTGCTCGCATGCTTGGGGTATGGATGGCTAGTATTTACATACATAGTTTTAATATAATATGATAACGTACATACAGGGTATTGAGGGAGCAGCAAGAAGAGAGCACTGTCTGACTGAGCACGGGAGACTGAGGAATGGCAGAAATCATTAAGAAAATTATTACACCTCCTTTGTCTGAATTCCTATAGTAAAATAGCATGCCACATTCATTCCAGCACTTTCTGCAGCTAACATTTGTTGAGCACATCCATTAACTCATTTAATTCTTTTTACAATTCTACAACATTAAATGACACAGATACTGTTATGGTCAGCATTTTATAGCTGAGAAACTGGCTAAGAGACACTGAGTCAATACCCATGCTCTTAACCATGATGCTGCAAAGCCTCAATCATGGGTGGGTGATATAAAATACACTGGGGACAAGGGAAGCAGAGTACATGTGTCACATGAATCCTGGAACAGTACTAGGCAAACAGTAAATCATTTGCAAGATTTTTCCTTGTTTATATATTTAGGCCCAAGGACAATTTGTATATCCAGCTCAGTGGCAGAAATAAAACCAACAGCTGCTAAACCTCTACTCCATTATGTTCACACACCAAACCTAGATTTTTTTTTTTATTATTGTACATTTGTTTGAATTGAGTTTGGGCATGTTTTTGTTTAACGGGGAAATACCTGTCAAAGAAGAAAGAAGGAATATCACGATACTTGCTGTTGTAAGAAATAAGCCTAAATATAAGAATTTGCCACCATCTTCCCCGTTTTTATTAGAAAAAGAGTCCCTCTCTTGCTTTGCTCAGTGTAGCTGTGGATTCCCTCATCCTCTGTGCACACACAACCGAGGTAAGCCTTGTGTCCAACTGCCCTTGTGTTGCTGCTCTTGCTGTTTGCATGAAAGAAAAGCTTGAAATAAAATTTACTCTTTGCTCTCAGCAAGAAATAATACTTATCAAATGCCCTGGTCAAACACAATAAAATCATACTGTGTAAGGAAATTGCTTTTGTAATTGATTTACTAGTTTTCATAGAGGAAAAAGCATTTCAGTAGCATTTTCATTAAATTGCTTGTCTACAACAACCAAAAAATAATATCTTGTTTTCAGTTTTTAAAGACCCAGTATCTCTGTTGTTTGGATTAATAAAAAAAAAAAAAAAAGTAATAGAATGCGAAAAAACATTAAGCCTACTGGTGCACTGTATGGTAAATAAAAGATGTAGACGTGTAGGAAAGTAGAGAATTAGACATTATTCGTGGGGATGACAGTGCTTTTGTTTTTGTTGTGTTAGGCTGGAAGACAAAAAAATGAAGTGAGAGAGGAGTAGTCTGGCTCTGTTTATATGGAAAAAAAGAAAAGAAAGAAAGAAAGAAAGAAAAAAAGCCTAACCCAGTGCCCTGAGCCTCATAGCTGGGGCCAGCAGGAAGGAACAAACAACTGCTCAGATCCCACTCCCCGGGACTTTACATGTTACTCCAGGGTCCACATAAGCCCATAACTGCCAAAAAGAAAGCTTTTATCACTTAAAATGCACTTGGTTCAAAAGAAATTGAGGTAATAAATTGCATCCAAGTTTCCCTTTGGTGAAATTACTTGACACAGAACCAAACCACTGCACCACTGGCTAAAAATATGCATTTAGCCATTTTCACATTAGACTGTAAACTCTATAAGGAAAAGGTCTGTGTGTGTATGCAGCAGGGTCCCCAGGGCCAAGACCACAATCAATACATGCCTTTTGAATAAACAAACGGATTCCAATTTCTTATTGAGTCAAACAGGAAGTGTCTTTGAATGGATGTCAGAATCATACCTTTCACCATTAACTTTTCAGGTTGGAAGAGTTCTTCCCAAGCTCCCACTGCATCAACCATTTTTAGGGCACATCAAAGGAAGAGAAAGACTTTAGGAGCCGGAGTAAAAAATATGAGAGTAGTAGAAAGGAAAGCTATAGGAAATAGAAAAATGTCACTTGGGACAATCAGATAAAAAGCTTGAGCTCCAAGTCCCAGATGGCAGTCTTTGCTTACACACATACATATACATATACACATTCACGTACCCACACACTGATGATTGACCTATGGCTACATTTGGTGGGCACTGTAAGAAACTAGGCAAAGTAAAAAAATTTTCCTTTGAACAAACTAGAGAATTCCAGAAAACCCACCTGACGTGCTGACACAACTTGAGAGCCTTTATTTACCCAATAATATTTATTGAAACCTACTATTTGCTAAACACTGTGCTGATGCTACAGATTAAACAACAAACACACAACGTATATCTGAGATTTTTTGAATGTCATGGTTAAAATTGGTATATGATATATAGACCATCTCCTCAGGGGATGGGAATTGCATTTAAACCTGCACATATTCTGCATACAATTTCAGGGAAACTGTAGATCCTTCTCAAAGCCAATTCACACACACTGAGTATGTATGTAGCAATCCTAATGACTCTCTTTCCCTCTGCCCAAGTAGTGATCTAATGTGCTGCTGTATTTTGTTTCTTTGCATTTCAATTAAATTCAGGTTATGTTTTGGATAGAAGCCTCTTGATTAAAACAGATTACAAAAGGAAGTTCCCAAAGGCAGGGCAAGATGGCAGGTGATCTCACTCAGCCCCTCCCAAACTTTAGAGAGCTTCCTGAAGTGCTTTCCCTAACCTGATTAATTAACTTATAACACTTTCTATTTAAAAGGTTTCATTCATTTAAAACAATTTTGCATTTTCAATATATAGCTAACGAGCCAGATATGATGCAGAATCTTTGGGAAAAATCAAGTCAAGATGTTCAGTTCCACATAGAAAAAGAATGCTAGGTTGACATTTAAAATATTTGTTTGTACAAAGGACACTTTAAAAAAATAATTAATTATCCTGCTCTTACTTGCTTTATGTATTCTAATTTATGGATTACTGAAATTCATAATTGAATAGTATGTAGATATTGCTTAGGGGTGCTAAACCAATTCTCCTACTTGGAATTGCCTGCCTAAATAAGAATGACACTAACTTTAGCATTTTCTCTCTGATTAGAGACACTATAGATTTGCAGTTGCCTCCATGTAATATAAATCAATAAAGAATAATTTTCCAGGCAGTAAATCAATTGTCAGTTCACAGACCCTAATACCCATGTGTAGTATTTATTGAAAAAATGAATGGCAGTCTTGTTAGGAGAAGTATGGCATGCTTTATAGGGATATAATAGTATAAACTCCAGACTATTACATTCACTATAGTGAGGAATCCAACAGAAATAATGCTTTTACTTCCATGGAACACAAACTCAAATGGATTTCTCAATGACAAAATGAAAACTTTAAAAGATGACAGAAAGGGCCGAGCCTGTGGCGCACTTGGGAGAGCTCGACGCTGGGAGCGCAGCAGCACTCCCGCACGGGTTCGGATCCTATATGGGGATGACCGGTGCGCTCACAGCGCTCACTGGCTGAGCATGGTGCGGCTGGTCTCAAAAAGGACAAAAAAAAAAAAAGATGACAGAAAGATAATACATCTCTGGACCATGAGGATATGTCAGTCTTGGTGACGCCATAATCTCTTTGTTGGGACTTTCTGTACCTGGAGAGTGGTGGACAAGTAAATAATATTCTAAATCTTTGCCATCCAATAGGGCATTCACTAGACACATGGGACTACTGAGTATTTGCAGTGTGTCTAATGCAAATTGAGATGTGCTAAAAGTATAGAGTAAACATGGGATTTCAAGGACTTAGTACATCATAAGAACATAAAACAATCCATAAGCAATTTTATAATGATTATTTGTTGAAATGGTAATAATTTGGATATATTGGGTTAAGTGAAATATATTGTTAAAATTAATTTCAACTGTGTCTTTTTTATGTGGCTACTGGAAAATGTAAAATACATATGTGGTTTGCATAATATTTCTATTGTCCAGCACTGTTTTACACAAGCATTTTGAAACAGAACTCTCCTGACCCCACAAAAGAGGGCTCTGGGGAAGGACCCAATCCAAGAGTCACACCAAATATATCTTCATAGGTACATCCCTAGAAGTTGAAAAAAATAATAATAATTATAACTCAGAATATCCCAAATTAAATCGGTAAAGGGGCCCAGCTGACTGATTGAACAATTGTATCACAGTCAGCCACAATGATACAGTAAACTCTCAGAGAACCACATACTTAAGAAAGGAAATAAACAAAATGAGGCTCCATTTTTCAGAAAGGAACGATATATGGATCCTCTGAAGAAGTGGAGAGAAGTTGATAGCTGGATGTTCATTGTAGGAGGGAAGGCCCCCACAGGCCATACAGTAAATATTATTACTTAAAGCGCTAGGCAAATGAAACTAGAGAACCTAAAAGGAAAGGAATACCAGATCTATTAATGGCTACATATGCAGATTTCAGCTGATGAAAAAACTACAGGAAAGATTAAGTCAAGAGGAGTTTAACTAAAACCCTACTAAGATATTTTAAGTTCATTTGTGTTAAAACTTAGCTTTGGTTCAATAGTTAGAAACAGTCTTATTCATTCTGGTATGCCCAGAGTCTTGCAAAGAGCCTGACTCTCAATAAGTACTTGCTAAATAAATAAATGATTAAACAGAAAAAAAGGCCTAATGCATGATTCAGAGTTTTCTACTGCACTAAACTAGAAATATCCATGGAGTGGAGTGGAGGCATTGAAACTCAAAACAATGGAAAAAAATATTAAGAAAAGGTAGATTTTTAGGCAGAAAAGTAAGGAAAAAGTAAAATGCATAATAGCACTAAAAAGTGAAATGCATAATGAATCCTGAATTAGGGGAAGGTAAAGAAAGACTATACAATGTAAAGAGAATTAGGGTCTAAGACAGTTTTTACAATTCTCTGTCTGGGTGAGGTAAGTTCTAGCTTTTCAAATCTCGAATTTTGAACTTGTATAAAAGGCTTTGAAATTAAGTGTAAAATTCCAGCAGTCTATAATAACAACGATATGGGGAAAAATCAAAGGATCTAACAATCCCCAAATCATCAGGAAGTGCCTTGACAGATTTTAAGTCACAGAGAAAACACTTGTAAACTTCAATGTTTCTTAACCAGGGGTAATTTTACCCCCCTACTCCCAATGTTTGGCAATGTCTGAAGAAGTTTTTCATTGTCACAACTAGGAGGTGCTACTGACACATACTTTGTAAAACCAGAAATGCTGCTAAACATCCTATGATATACAGAATAGCCTCCAACCCCCCCACCCCACCTTCGGCAAGAAAGAATCACTGGACATAAAATGCTAATAGTACTAGTTTAAGAAACCCTGATCTAGAGTGGTACAGAAACAGTATTCACAGTGAGGATGGGCCAAGAACATCCCAGAAATTTCTAGTAGATTCTCACAGGTTTGCTCACATAGTTTGACCAAAATTTAAGCTTAAAGAGTAAAATAACACTTAAGTTCATTATTTGCCCCAGGTTTCCCTCTCCCAATCACTTCAGAAGTTTTGCCAGAATTTTTCTTTAAAAATCATCATTTCTAAGACAATGAGAAAAATAATTCAAATTTATATGGGAGATGTGTGTACATTTTACGCAGAGGAAGTTAAAATTATGCTTTATTCTATTACGAATAAAAAGATTTGTCATAAATTTAGTCTAGGTTCATTTCTCTATGTTTAATAAAGCCTGCACACAAGCACCTGAAAAGAAAGTAGATAAAAAATGTACCCATTAAAATATTTACCCTTCAAGTAGCCTAAAGTGGTAAGAAATATAGGCTTAATTATCTTCTCAGATTTTCAGCTTCCACATGCATTTGCAGTCCTACTATACTTGAAAAATAGAGAGAAAGTTCAATACCAAATTTAAATCTACTGCTTTAAAAATACTTTCCTTTGGGCTGCAAACTATAATCAAGTATTCTATATCACCATGAGTTTTAGTACATTAATATGGTATAAAATACACTTTAAAGATATATACATGATTTATAATAATTGCAGCTCTCAAAAACTAATAGCCAGAAGCATTTGACTTTTACCATCGAATACGCTCACTCAAATCCAGTTAAAATACTGTCCGAATCAGCATAAGAGCTTCTATAGTAGGATATTAGAAATAATCACCATTTTTTAAAGAACCTGCTATTATGTTAATAGTTAATAGCTTGATGTGTTACTCTTCCTAAGTAACATATTTTTATTTTGATAGGAATCTATTAAAAATATGCTTTAATGGAATTCTAGTGGTGACATTTCCAAGGACCCAAAGCTGGTAAATATATATGTATATGGGTGAATGGAAGGGAGGAGGTAAGGACTGGTAGGCTTTTTGGAATTTCTCATTATATTACTTTCTTGAGGCTGTTGTATCAAAGAACTACATACTGTGTGGCTTAAAACAGAAATGTATTCTTTCAGTTATGGAGGCTAGAAGTCAGAAATCAAAGTATCAACAGGGTTGGTTCCATGTGGAGACTCTAAGGAAAAATCTGTCCAGTGCCTGTATCCTAGCTTCTGATGGTTGCTGAAAATCCTTGGCATTGCTTGCATAGTGGCAGAATTTAACTCCAATATCTGCCTCTGTCTTCAAATGCCCTTCTTTGTGTCTCTGGCTCTTTGCTTGTGTGTTTCTCTGTGTCTTCTAAGAACACAAGACTTTGAAATTAGGGTATGCCCTACTTCCTAGATGATTTCATCTCTAGATCCATAATTAATTACATCTGTGAAGACCCTATTTCCAAATAAAATCGCATTCTGAGATTCTGGGTAGACATGAATTTGGGGGGTACATTATCTTAGCCCATTACACTCACCAGATCTTACTTGTGATCAACCATTTTGTTTAAATAAAGGTCTGACTCTGTGTATCCCTCTTTCATTTTCCTTATGGCATCAAGACTGAAATTACACATGGATCACCACCCTTCCTGAAGACCCCTTGTCTCCTTTGTAAAATTCATCAACAGATGTAAATGAAAGAACACAAAGTAATTTGGAATAAACTGGTCAATGTACCAGTTTGGGTGTTTTCAAAAACTGGCTGAGTATACTAGATAAGTAATTTAACTTCTCAATGTCTGTTATCAGGAAGATAAAATGAGTTAACAATGATGTAATGTACTGGGAGTTTGATCCTAGTCTTCCACTGAATAGCTATTTGACCTTAGACAAATTACCCAGCTTCCCTTAACCTCAGTTTCTTTATTTACAAAGCCAGAATAATGTAGATTTTAATGATAAGTCATAAGTCATGTATATCAATATGCTGACCACTGTGGTTAGTTAGAACACTATTGAGTTTATTTTTTATTTGAATTTAAATGGCTTTAAGTAGAGCAGGTATTCTCCAATTTGCCATAGGCACCCCTTTTCATTCACTTTAAACTGGGTTTACCTGTCCTGGGAGGCCTTTGAGTTTGTAACTACAATGTGGATACAGAGCAAATACTTAATAAATGAGAGTGCCATCAGAAGTTACCTGCCCCAGTGATGACCATCCAGCTTAGGAATGGGGAGAAATCTCATTCCATTTTTTGAAATAACTCCATTTTCTGGTAAATTCTTCCTATAAATTTATTCACTGACCTTAGTTTTTATCCCTAAGGCAATATTAAATAAATCTAATCCTGTATCGTCATCGATCTTTTATTTACATGAACACATCTATTGTGACTCTGCAACACATGAGATCATTTCTATGACAGCATTCAAAGGCATAATTGTGAATTATAATTAGTACACATCATTAAATCATTCATCTCACTGTTATCAAATATTGCCCATGAAAGTTTTCATTTTGTGAGATGATTATATGCCAAGCAAATAAATAATCAGCCCTCTCTTACTTTTCTGATTTTGTAGGATATGATGGGAAAAAAAAAAAAAAATTAGTCACTACAAATTTTTATAGGGAAAAAGACAGAAATATACCCCTGTGTGAATTCAACAAGGGTTATCCTATATCCATTTTTCTTGGCCTCAAGGATCATAGAATTGGATCAATAGTCAATTTTCCTTCATTTAAAAATAACTTTTTAAACACTCATCCTTCAGATTTAGCAATAGGATGTAGTAAGCTTCCCCTAAATCCTAAGCCACCTTTCCAGGTCCAGGAGACTTGTGGAAAAGCTTGTAGCTTGAGGTATATTGAAAATGCTTACATAGAACTATTGACCAGTGGTCAGATGTCAGGAGTCTGGAGAATTTGACAGGGGCTTTGGATTAGCCCTGGGATTCCTGGTATTTAGAATGTGTGACAGAGAAATACAAATCACCGTGGGCAGCAACTTCTCATGCTACATCTATATAACTGCCAAGTGACCAGGTGTCAATATAGTCAGTTCTCTGAAGTGGCTATAGGAATTCTACAGGGTCTGGAATGCTGACTTACTTATCTTGTTGACAGCAGAATAAACTACTGTTACCAAGCCCTTGATATTTAAGCCCTGTAGAAGTTAATTCCCTTTACAGATATGGCAAAAGTGCCCTATACATCAACCATTGGTGACAGAACAAACAAGAATGTCATCACCAGTAATTTTCAAAGTATGTCAGGTTTACATTTCTTTTCTTTCCCTCCCGTTCTAGCCATATGCTAATCTTACCCAAGTAATCCTTTGATTAATGAAAGAGTTGCATCAAATTCTTGTAAAGCAGAAGACCATGAAATCAGTTGAATTATCCTTATATATTAATTACAAATTTAGAAAAAGAATTCTGGTAATCAAAAGGGTTTTTAAAAATTACTATTGTGAAAATTAAATGTGCATTGTAGACAAATACAGCAAAGCAAAAAAAAAGATAAAATCACTATTAATCAATCTTAACCACCAGAGAGATAACAGGTGGTAAAATTTTGGATTTTCAATAGACCCTTTCATACAGAAAGTAAGATGATTATTAACCCTATATAGCATGCCTACAATTCTGTTCAAGGCAGCATTTTCTACCACCATTTTATCCCACTTGATATCCTACAAGGTCAGCCTTAAGAATTTCTCCTGTACTGATAAACACTGAATCTACTCTCAAAACTTCTTGATCCTTGTTACCGTGTAATTCCTCCTATCTGAATATTTAAAATGGCTAGTAAAATTAGGCTATGTGATAATAACCACATTTTGCTATATGCAAGAACTAAAGCCACATAACTCAGATTTAAAATTCTTTATATTTAAGACCAGTTCAATAAAAATGAAATTTAGTACAAGTTATTTTTTGGTGAATTTATTTAGTTTTTTAGAACAAGAGATCTTTACTTAGCAAATATAGGCAAATTAGGCAAATATAATCAAATATATCTAAGAAATTGTAAAACATCACATTAATAAATGCATAGACATTGTAACATTTCCTGATGGAACAAAAAGATATATTTAACCAAAATTATTTTTCACATTCAGTGTGCTGATGAGCTATGAAAGTGCCAAAAGGTAAAAGTAAAGAATTAAAGCAAATTGACTTTAAAAACCTTGGTAATTGTAATTAAGGTGTTATAGGCTTTTAGAAAGTTACATATTTTATTGTTCAAAAATGTCAACACACAATTCAAAGAGAAGATGAATCAGTCCTAACAGTGGCATTAAATAGTATTTAATAAATACCAGTGTTGGACGAGAGATAGTAGAATGATCCAGAGAGTGGGTCCCAGCAGCAAGGTAGCAGTCTAGGCCTGGACAAGGTGGGCCAAGAGTGTAAGCTGAGGCATCTCCTGTAATGGGCATGGCCTCTGAACATGAAGAACAGTCATATTTTACATTTTACTCATTTTCTGCATTTCGTTTTCCTTCTGGCAGCCTCAAGTCTTTGGTACTGTCTCTTAGGTGAGCCTTAAGGAATAAA
>NW_007734087.1:39819-40669 GCF_000696425.1 Galeopterus variegatus | reverse complement strand
TCTGACTAGGAGAAGTGACAACCACCAGACTGTGCTGAAGCACTCATAAATACAGCTGCACAAAGGGGACAGACCATTTGACACCAGGCAAAACTTAAAGACTATGCATTTCTGTATCAGTTTTCTATTGCTGTGTAAAAAATTACCATAAACATAGTTGCTTAAGACGACACCCATTTACTATATCACATAGGTTAGAAGTCTAGGAAGGCTCATCTGGGTTCTCAGCTAAGGGTCTTACAAAATGAAAATCAAGATGCCAGCTGGACTGAGGTCTCCTGGAGGCTTTGGGGAAGAATTCACTTCCAACCTCATGCAGGTTGTTGGCAGAATCCAGTTCATTGTGGCTTTGGGTCTAAGAACCCCATTTCCTTGCTGAATGTCAGCAGGGGGCTGCTCTTTGCTATTATAAGCCAATGGTATTTCTTCTCAGGAGGTCCCTTCGTCTTTAAAGATGAGTTTAAATGACACAACAAATCCTTCTTACACCTGAACTCTCTAACATCTATAACACTCTCTTCTTCTTCCAGGTGGCAAAAACTATCTGCTTTTAAAGGGTTCATGTGATTAGGTTAGGCCCACTTGGATATTCCATGACAATCTCCCTATTTTAAGGTCAGTTGATTGATAACCGTAATTACATTAGCAAAGACCCTTTTGTCATGTCATGTAATATATTCACTGTCTGATATTTTAGCATATTTATAGCCTTGGGGATTAGACTGACAAATCTTGGAAGGCCATGTTAAAAATCCTGCCTAACACAGCCCTCATATTAACAGGGAATGGATTTTCTCTCCTGCCTCAATGAGTCAAATTAATGGACTAAATATATGAAACAACTGTTTTC
>NW_007734087.1:37137-38433 GCF_000696425.1 Galeopterus variegatus | reverse complement strand
AAAAAAATTAGAACAGAGTATCAGTGAGTCATGAAACAACTTCAAGTATAAAGTATAATTGGAGTCCCCAACAGGGGGAAGACAGAAAATATATTTGGAGCAATAATGACCAAAACTATTCCAAAATTTGATGAAAACTATTAACCTTCAGATCCAAGAAGTTCAACAAACACCAAGACCAAGAAACATTAAGAAAACTACACCAAGGAATATTAAAATCAAATTTCTCAAAACCAGTGATAAAAAAGAAAATCCTAAAAGAAACTAGAGGAAAAATAAAACATTTTATGTATAAAGGTATAAAAATTAAAATCGCAGCTGATTGCTCATCAGAAACAATACAAGCAAGAATGTAGTGAAGCAACAACTGTAAATACTAAAGTAAAGAAAAACATAAAACTATCTACGCAGAATTCGATACCCAGCAAAAATACCTTTCAAAAATAAAGGCAAAATAAAGACTTTCTCAGACATGCAGAAGTTAAGAGAATTTACCACCAGTAAATCTGGACTACAAGAAATGTTACAAGAAATCCTTCAGGCAGAAATACTGGTAAATGATACCAAATGGAAATATGGATTTATGAATAAATGAAAAACACCAAAAATGGTAACTATGCAGATAAATATAAAATTTCTTCTTCTTATTTAAAACTAGATGAAACATAATTGCTCAAATAAAAATAATAATTATCAATGTAGTGTGGGATTTACAGCATATTTAAAAGTTAAAAATATTACAACAATATCACAAAGGCCAGGAATAAAGAAATGGAAATATACTATGCTTCCTATACAATATGTAAAGTGATATAGTATCACTCGAAGGAAAACTATAATATGTTAGATGTATATGGCATAAATCCTAAAGCAACTCGTAAAATAATCAAGAAAAAATACCATGAAAAAGGTAAAAAGACAGCCCACAGAATGGGAGAAAATATTTGAAAATCATGTATCTAATAAGGGACTTGTATTCAGAATGTATAAGGAACTCTTACAACTCAACAGTAAAAAGACTAAAACCCAATTTGAAAATGGGCATTTCAAATAGTCATTTCTTCAAAAAAGATATACAAGTAGCCAAAATGTACATAAAAAAATGCTCAGTACCGTTGGTCACTAAGGAAATGCAAATCAAAACTACAATGAGATACCACTTCATACCCACTTACAACAGACAATAAATAACAAGTATTGGTGAGGATGTGAAAAAAAGACTGAAACAAACATATATTGCTCATGCAAATGTAAAATGTTATGGTCACTATAGAAAACAATTTGACAGTTACTGCA
>NW_007734087.1:35454-36394 GCF_000696425.1 Galeopterus variegatus | reverse complement strand
ATTGCTCATGCAAATGTAAAATGTTATGGTCACTATAGAAAACAATTTGACAGTTACTGCAAAAGTTAAACAGAGTTAAAATATAAACCAGCAATTCCACTTTTAGGTATATACTGAAAAGAAATAAGTCTATGTCCAAAAAAAAAAAAAAACTTGCACATGAATGTACATAGCAACAGTATTCATAAATGGCCAAAAAAAATGGAAATAACCCAAATACCCATCAAATAATAAATGGATAAATAAAATACAGTATATTTATTATTCCATTTATATGAAATGTTCAGACAGGCCAGACCATAGACAGAAAGCAGATTAGTGGTGGCCTAATGCATCAAATCATGAAAGTAATTCAGTGGAGAAAGGGTAGTCTTTTCTACAAATGGTACTGGGACACCAGCACACACACAAAATGAACTTTAACCCATAATTTACACCATATATAAAATTAGTACCAAATGGATAATAAACCTAAATGTAATACCTAAAACCATAAAAATTGTAAAAGAAAAAGAAGAAGAAAATCTTTGTTACTTTGAGCTAGGCAAAGGTCTCTTTGATAGAACATAAAAAGTATGAGCCATAAAGGAAAAATAATGATAAATTGGACTTCATTATATTTAATTTTTTTTTCACTTCAAAATGTAGGGGCCAAAGGAAAACTTCACCCTTAAAGGTTTATTAATACAAATCACTGACAAATTTAGATCAATAGGGAAGAAAAGGCATAACAAATTTTATTATTTAATGTGGTGGGAGAAGGCACAGGAGAATCACAAGAGAGTAATGCCTCAATTTACCACTGGAGTACAGAGTTTATATACCCATCTCCACAACGAGAAGGGACATGGGGTGTAGGATGGATGATTCTTAGAGGGATGTAATGTGCCTGGAGAACATACAATGGCCTGGGACAACGTCTATTTGGCCCACAGAGAAG
>NW_007734087.1:34594-35195 GCF_000696425.1 Galeopterus variegatus | reverse complement strand
GTGGTGGGAGAAGGCACAGGAGAATCACAAGAGAGTAATGCCTCAATTTACCACTGGAGTACAGAGTTTATATACCCATCTCCACAACGAGAAGGGACATGGGGTGTAGGATGGATGATTCTTAGAGGGATGTAATGTGCCTGGAGAACATACAATGGCCTGGGACAACGTCTATTTGGCCCACAGAGAAGGCAATGACTGGTAAATGATTCTCTTTAAAATACTGAATAGTACTGAAATAGAAAACAATAGTCTGTGATAAAAGTTAGTCTCGGAGTGTTGATAGAGTCCAGTCTTCCTTCCTGTGGTATGAGTTACGTTAATGAAAATTCAGGAAAAGGACCAGAGGTAATTGTCTTCTTTGGCAGGTCCAGACTTTAGGCAAATACGGGAACCAGCATCATCCTGTTCTATGGAAAATGACAGAATTGAGGGACAGAGGAGGGGAGAGACTTGAGACTGCTTCTTTATTTCAGCCTGTCAAAGTGCCATATTTTGGGGGTAACAGCTTTTTTTGCACCCCAACAAAAGATTAAAAACAAAACAAGGCAAGCCACAGACTCAGAGAAAATAGTCACAAAATATATCAGATAAAGGATTT
>NW_007734087.1:31939-33942 GCF_000696425.1 Galeopterus variegatus | reverse complement strand
AAATAAATAAATAAATAAATAAAGCCCAGTAGAAAACAGGCAACATATTTGAACAGATACTCACAAAAATATTTAATTGGCTAAAAAACACGTGAAAATTTGCTCAATATTATTAGTCATGAGGGAAACGAATTAAAACCACAGTTAGATGTGACCGTATACATATTAGAATGGCTAATATTTAAGTGATCATACCAAGTATAGGCAAGGATGTGGAGCAATTGGAATTTCCATGCAATGTGAATGGAAATATAAAACCGTATAGCAACTTTGAAAAGCAGCTTGCCAACATCTGACTACATAGCCCAGTCATTCCACTCCCAGATATCTATCTAAGCTAAACTAAAGCAAAATACACGTACACTTATGTACATCTATAAATACATGTACATTTATGTGCAATAGAAAAAAAACTGGAAACAACCCAAATGTCCATCAACTGGTAAACAGATAAAGTGTGCTAGTATATCCATACAAAGGAATACTGCTCAGCAATAAAAAATAGTGAATTACTGACAAGCACTCTAGTGTAGATAAATCTCAAAACAACTGTACTAAGTGAAAGAAACCAGGCAAGAACTAGTACATTCTATATGATTCCACTCACGTAAAGTTATAAAAATGCAAACTTCTACTGACAGATAAGAGATTAGCAATTGCCTTTGAAAAGGAGATGAAGAGGTGTGGGTGGGAGGGATTATAAAGGGAAAGGAGGAAGCTTTTGAGAGTGACAGATATTTTCATTATTTTGATTGTGGTGATGGCTTCACTGGGTGTATACGTATGTCAAAACATATTATATTTTACACCTTAAATACGTGTACTTTATTTTATGAGCCGTTATACCTTAAAAAGCCATTTAAAAAACATTAAACCAAAAGCAAACAGAAAAAATGTTCCCATGGAAAGTGAATTTAAAGAGAAGTATTTTAATCAACATCTGGGAATAAGCCAGGGTTAGATTAAAATTCAATATTAACATTTTTTAATTGATGAGAATGTTGGAAGTTTATAGTTCATTTTTATTTACTTTTAAAAATTATTCTGTCACAAAATTCTGCTTTATCTAATTAGGGCTTCATAAGCTCAACTATGTTAATAAAAGGCACACTTTTTTAAAAATGTCAACTTCTAATTGTACGACCAAATAATATTTTTTTATTATTGGCTTCTGATTATTAGTATATATTTCAGAAATTTTATAGAAGTTTAGAAATGCAATTATAATTTATGTTCTTCATCTTCATGATTTATTGAGTATTTTGTACCAAGGGAAATCTGAAGTATAAGCACTTAACACTTTGTAATACATATTAGACTTTTGAATAGCATAAATAATTAAATTTACATGTTTAAAACTAGCATTCAGTATAAACTGAATACAAACAAATTTCAGCTTCTCTCACCACATTCCTGTATTTTACGTGGACAGAGAAATGGTTATGCACAGGAAAGGATTTCTAAAAATAAAATATAGCTGTCATAAATTCTTGGTATTTAATATGTACTTTTTATATGAAGCATTGTGGGCTAGAAAAAGTAGGGTATTTTCATTGCTATAAAATTTATTTTCTGCCCTTAAGGAGTTTATAGTCTAATTGAGGAAATAAGATTAACACATTAAAATGTATCAATGATAGGAGAACAGATAAAAATTAGTCATGTAATTAAGTGCCCACTGAGTAACCTCTGAGTTCAGAGAAGCCAAAGTGGTTTGGGATGGTTTCCAGATGATAATAAGGTGGAAGTTTATCACACCCTACCATATTGCTTATTTACTTGTCAAATTCCCCCACTATGATGTATGTTCCTTGAAAGCAGGGATCTTGTCTTGTTATGAGCTGGGCATGAAAGGCATCACACCTAGCTCAATGTCTGCACATAGCATTCCCCCAATAAATAGTTGAAGAATAATGTGTGAATAACAGAATAAAGCTTAAAGGATTTAGGCATGTAGGATTTGAGTACACAGGTAAGACAATCCAATTTTTATCAGAGCTAGA
>NW_007734087.1:21073-30888 GCF_000696425.1 Galeopterus variegatus | reverse complement strand
GGAGAAAGTACAAAATTCTAAGATGGACCCTTGGAGAGATCAGAATTAGACATATTTTCTGAATCCAAAATAGAAGGTCTGAGCTATACTGAATATCATAATTTTGAGGGAAACTGGAAAGAAGAGGAAAAGACCAATGAGAGAAGAAGGAAGAAATTCAGGATATTGCAGCACTAAGGAGGCTGAAGAGCTGTCTTATGGCAGGAGTGGGCCACAGTGTAAACACTACTAGAGGTGAAGGAGAAGGCAGGAACAGCACCAACGGGTTTGACCACCATGGAAGGCATTGATTACCTTTGCAAATGCAATTCAGGCATCAAAATCAGGAAAATATGCTAGTAATCAGAATCCCAAACTGAAATAACCTAATTGGCAAATTGCATAACCAGATGTTAACCTGTTTAAAAAAATAATTCCCTAACATCTCTCTAAACTTGCTCTGATGATAGCCAACAGCCACACGTGTCTATCTAAATTTAATTTAAAATTAATGAAATGAAATGAAATCAGAAATTCAGTTCCTAATTTGCACCAGCTAAATTCCACGTGCTCCATAGTCACATGGGGCTAGTGGCTATCATATTGGCCAATGCAGATTTAGCATATTTCCCCGGTCTCAGAAAGTTCTAATAGATGGCATTGCTCTAGACCATGGCCTTTTGAAAGTGTGTGAATTAACTACTAATTTTCTCGAAATGTGCTTGTATTACAATGGAATTATGTAGTCATCCTTTTTGTTCCTTCTCCTGAGTAAGCAAAGCANTTGTATTACAATGGAATTATGTAGTCATCCTTTTTGTTCCTTCTCCTGAGTAAGCAAAGCACATATACACGTACCAAGTTACCATGAAACACATGAATCAAAAACAGAATCCAACTCGCACAGAACCTTAAGCATTGTTTAAAAATCCCCAGAAATACTACCCAACTGGTGAATGCCTTCTTTTTTAGTTGTTTTTCTTGACACATCAATACATCAAGCATTTTCAATAAACACATTTCACAGATGGGTTTCACAGGTGGGCAGACTGAGGCCTAATGTGAAGAATGGTTATTAGGAACAGTTATGAGGAATGTCAATTGCTCCAGTGTGTTTCTCTCCCTGAGGTTTCTCTTCCCAACAGCTAGAACTCAGTCAGCTTCCTCCGCATGTACTTTCAAAGACAGCATTTCCTTTCATCCTTCTGACAAGGCTCAAAAAATTCTCCCATGGGCTACGTCAAATGCTGGCTGAAAAATCACCTATGGACCAAGTACCTCCTGCTAGATGTGTACTATGTGTGTAGGTGGATATTTCATCTGACACAATTATCCACCACTCTATTACAGCATATGACTGCACTTGACTATCCANTGGAAAAGCAAGAGTAATTCAGCAAGAAAAAATTCAAGATAAAAAAAGAAAGAAAGAAAGAAATGGGCAGGCCAATGTATGCAGAACAGTCGAATGAGAGAGAAGTGGAGCAGTTCGTACAACCCCAATTGATACTGAAGTTAGTAACCCCATCAGGGGACTGAAAATAATGCACATGTGAACTAAAGACTATCTAAGGGCACAGACAGTGGGAAAATAAACTAGTTAAAACCCAACACCTAATAGAAAGGAAGAACTTCACTCACTTTGTCAGCACATATACAAAAATTTGAATGATACAGAGACTAGCATGGCCATTCCATAAGGATAGCACACAAATTTATGACGTTTTCCATATTAAAAAATAGAAAAGCAACAAAGAACTGTTGGCAAGTTTTGACTGAGTTGAGAGGGAGCATAAGGAAGTGTGGAAAGTCAGGGATGTCCAAGCCTTCAAGTTTAGCTAACAGGAAATACAGCAGTGCCTTTGTGCACAGCATGGGGAGTTAGTTGTGATAGAAGAATGATGAGTTGTGTTTTAACCAAACAAGAAATTTCATGGAGAAAGTACAAAATTCTAAGATGGACCCTTGGAGAGATCAGAATTAGACATATTTTCTGNTTTTCTGCCAAGGAGCTGAACAAAAATTCTTCAAAAATACATCATCTGTGGTTCCTCTCTCTATTTACTGACATTTATTTGCATGTGCTTAAGAATATCACATCCAAAATGCATCCAAAGTGGACTCCAGCAACTAATAAAATATTCCTTAATAATAGGAGGACACACATTTTGAAGAGATAAGAAGGATGACAAAGATGATAAGAGAACTAAGAATAACTCTGCTTTCCCAGCTTCCCACAGTGGAAGACTAGATTTTTCTGACATGCAACTCTCAAAAGAAGTTCTGTACAGCATTTTGGCAACTTGCAAGGATAAAAATGATCAACAGTATTCTACAAATTTGAACTATGCTTCTTGGTGATTTTTCTAAATAAAATCTCCTTTTTGTCCATGGTATTGATGTCGCTGCACCACCCCAGATTAGTGCAGCTAGTAACTAAAGGGAACAGGCTCCACAATTCACTTAAATTATTATCTGACTGATGAAGACTGTTCACACACACCCCTGTTTGATGGTTCACATGATTATCTTCTTATGTATGTGCAGCTAGTAACTAAAGGGAACAGGCTCCACAATTCACTTAAATTATTATCTGACTGATGAAGACTGTTCACACACCCCTGTTTGATGGTTCAGATGATTATCCTCTTAAAATTTTAAGTACTTCTCAAGCTTTCCCTTCTTCTGTTCAAGGAACTCATTAAATTCAATATTTTCCAAAAAGTCTATTTAGTCAGTGGGTTTAGTGAATTGATTTTCTTCATCCCTAACACTCATTTCCTGTCATTTCCATTCAGATCAGAGCTCAAATATCATCTCCACAATGAGATCTTGGTGATCTCCTGTGTCACTGTCAAGTATCATGATAGCACTTACCACTGGGAGAAGTTATTATTGCATAGGTTTGAAATATGTTTGCTTGATGCATGTGTCCCCCAAATAGAATTTAAGACTTACTAGAGAAAGGTTTCATCTGTTTTGCTTATCACACTGTGTCTGGTACACTATACATAGCCAAACATTTATTAAATGGAATCCAGTCAAACCTCTAGAGGTAAATTCCACTGCAGTTAATTTAAGGGATACAGGTACTCATTAAATGACACCAAAAAGAAACAATTGGGCAAATCAAGAATATGAGTGATCATACATGATGACTTACCTGAACTCTTCAACAAGTCAATGTAATGGAGAAAATAAAGTGGAGGGATTATTCTAGATTAGAAGAGACTAAAGAAGAATAAAAGCAAAATAATCTATATGCATCTTTTCTGGATCCTCGTATGGAGGAAAAACACTATAAAAAGACATTCATGAGAAAAATGTACATATTTGAGGAGAAATTAGATTTTCTGATTTCTGAAATTATTGGAAATGATAATGGCATTGTGGTAATTTAGGCAAATGTCCTTATTCTTAAGAGATCTGTGCTGAATTATTAAAGAAAGAAAATATTTAATATCTGCAAATTACTTTCAAATGGAATGACAAAAATCTATGTGTGCGTGTGTGTTTAAAGAGAGAGAAAGGGAGAGAGAAGATTATATGGGTGTTTATTGTACATCTTTGGACTTATTTGTATATTTTATTATAAACTTTTTCAAAGTTGTGAAAAATAGCATTTGAATAAATGACTAGCTAGAAGAAAGGTAAATTCCTATTGATTACAGCCTGCCTAATACACAATGCTCAGAACCCACTCTTTCTCCAATTTTTCATAAGAATGTTTATTTATACTCATTTAATAACCTAAGCCACCAGTTTGTTGACTGTTACTCAATTCTATGTCTATTATATCACTTGGTTAAATAATATTCTTTTATAGAATAAGAGTCCAGATGTCAGATATCACACCAATGATGTATTTCCAATTATCATACCAAAAGGCCAAGCATAAAAAGATGATCGATGCATTATTTGATAGATCAACTGCCCATTTGTGTAAGCCATGGCTTCGAAGCATCAAGACAGAGTTCTTAACAACTCTTGTTAAGTCCCAGGAGAGCTAGCCATGAAAAAGGGAAAGCACTTAACATTTTGAAATGATGTAAGTCTGATTCAGTATACGAAGTTTACCTTGCAACTTTGGCCAAGGACCTTCCTCAAACACCATGGTCACTGAAAAGAGCATCTTGCAGGGCCCAAAATGGTGCATTTCAGCTAATGAATTCCTGATTTCTTTTGACTTTTCCACATTGTCCACTAGAATATAAGCCGCAAGAGAGCAAGAATTTATACTGCAATATTATCAATGCCTAAGAGTGCTTAGAACTCATTAGATATTCAATAAATATTTTTTTGAACAAATTAATGAGTTGAATTCCTGTAGAACAAGGGTTCTCCAACTTAGCACACATCAGAATTACCTGTAGTATTTGCAAAAATACAGATTGCTGGACCCCACCCCCAGAGTTTTTGATTTAATACTTCTGGGGTGTGGCCCAAGAATATGCATTTCTTTTTCTTAATTTTTTAATTTTTATTTATTATCAGCATATGCATTCTTACAAATCACAATATTTCTTTATGCCCTTTGCCTGACCTATCACTTCCCAAACCCTCTTCCTCACTCCCCCACCCCGATCTCTAGTATCCTTAGGTATGTTCTCTCCTGCAAGTTCAAATTATTATTGTGGTCTTGACACACCATACTACACGACGCTAATGCTCCTGCCCTGGGGACCACATTTTGAAAATTATTGCTATAGAAAATAGCCCTTTTAGCTTTTCCCTTGCCTTAGATAGATGCTTCTTCAGAAAAAAACATAGTACTATGCAGTCATATTGTGTAAGATACTTAATGAACCTTATTAGGTATTTGACAAATAACCTTTATGGTATTATAGAAACATTTAATGTTGACTTTAGATTACTCAAAATTCAGATATTTTCCCATCATGCAAGCTAAATATCTACCATAGATATTTTTCTCCCACAGATATTTTTCTTCCTGGAGAAGCTGGAACTTCATATTAGCAGCTGAGCATACTACTCCCGCAGCTCATTTTTGTGCATTTGGAACAAAGCTGGGAAAATATTCACTTTCTCTGTGCAGTATGATTGCTCCATGAAGCATGTCTGCCCCCAAAGAAATCAGGTGCCTCATTGCATTGCAGAAATTTACGTTAAAGAAAGTCTGTTTATGAGAGGCAAATGTGTAACCCAAATTTATCTCCCAGTGACAACTTCTGAATCTGAAAATTTCCAACTTCTCCCCTTGTGAGTTGCTTGAAATTGCTGTTTTTCAAGTCAAGAACACCTGTTTACTGTTTTTCTCCTCACCCTCCCTGGGAAATGCAGCCACTAGGAAAACAGCATCCGAAGTTTTTAGTGAATGAGAAACACAAAATATTGACAGATTTCCGCACATTATACCACCCTTACCTTGTCCCCCTAATGAGGTAAGATCAAAAAGGAAGAAAACAGTTGTGATATTGGGCTCTGGAGTTCGTTTTTAAAGTGCTGCAAATGAGCTCGATTGACTATCTTTCTACTGGGTACAGTCATAAGCAATTTGCACATTCTGTGCAAAAGCATATACAGACATGACTTCAGTAAGTGAACAACTACAGGTTTAATGTTCAGCATCAGGCACCCTTCCAAATAACTTTCCATCTCAACTGTACAACACTCGAGCAATCAAAACTCCACTTGTGCCTTCACCGCTGGGTCAGATCTAATTACAAAACAAAAGCCAAACAACAACAAAAACGCCTGAGCCATTTATTAAATCTTCTTCTAGTTCAATAGTTACTGAGTACCTAGTCTGTACAATGTACAAACCTAAAGAACATAAAAGGAATATATTAATTATGGCTAGTTGGTATGAAGTATCAGGAAAGGTTTCAGAGTGGTACAACCTTTGCTCATTTACAAACAATTCTGAAGCACTTTCTTTGTGCTAGTCACTGATCTAGGTGCAAATATTTATTTGACGGTAAGTAAAACTGTCACATCCCTATATGCCTTTGTGGATCTTGATATATAGTCAGGGAAACAAACAAGCAGGTCAACAAATAAATAGATACGTAATTTCAAGTTAAGAAAACTACATCAAAAGAAATGAACCGAAGGCCTTTCATTCAACCAACTGTGCAACTGCAGTAAGTCAGGTCCTGTGGCTTGAAGAATGGGTGGAATTTTGAGAACCAAATAAGGTAAAACACAAGAAAAAGGAAGAATGGCAGTCTATCTAGAATAACATGAGGAAACGTACAGGGTGGAAAATCACAGATGAGTCATCAGATTGAAGCAGGATCCTAAAAGATTCTGAACTCCATACAAAAATATGGGTTTTAGGGCTGGCCTGTGGCTCACTTGGGAGAGTGTGGTGCTGATAACACCAAGGCCACGGGTTCGGATCCCTGTATAGGGATGGCCGGTTAGCTCACTTGGAGAGCGTGGTATTGACAACACCAAGTTAAGGGTTAAGATCCCCTTAACTGGTCATCTTTAAGAAAAAAAGAATATGGACTTTATTCCCTAGTACAAAGTCCTAAAAATGAGAGTTTAAATAATAGTTAATCCATTGTGGGTTGGAAGAACATGTTAAGATATCTGTTTACATTTTTTACCTAAATGTTTTAATATGAAGATCAACGTGGCCTCCTTACTTTACCTGTGTATTGGAGGAACCAACAGATAGATATATGGAATCTTGAGAAAGGGGGATCATTTCCCTCAATCTTGCCTTCACTTCTAGTGCTTGTAGAGCTTCCTTGAGATGTTATTGATGTGGATAATTTTAATTAGTAAATTTCTTATAAAATTTTTTAATAAGATGGAGACTCATCAAGAACATCTCATGCATTACCCAGGTGTTAGTTGGTTATCTCAAGAGGGTACTTTTAAAAGGTGTAGGGTTGTCAAATTAAAGATGAGTTGTACATTTCTTAATAGAAAAAAAATCCAAATTTGCAGGCCTTTTGCATGATAACAATAAATTAGTATCACACATGCACTGTCTGTCCCTTTGAGGTAAATGTAAATATTTTAACAACTAAGAAAGTTAACAGCTTTGGGAGAGAAAAATAGCTAAGGAGAAAATATTTAAAATTTAGAATATCAATGTTTTAAAGTTTTCCAATTTATTTTTAAAAATTGTTATTAAAAATGACTTAAGTATGTCACATATTTTCAAAAAATCAAAACACTAAAACATTGGTCTGGGCAAAACTTTCATGAAGAAGGCTTCTAAAGCACAGACAACAAAAACAAAAATAGACATATGGGATTACATCAAACGAAAAAGCTTCTGCAAAGCAAAGGAAGTGTTTAAGAGAGTGAAAAAGCAACCAGCAGAATGGGAAAAAATATTTGCAAACTATTCATCTGACAAGGGATTAATATCCAGAATATACAATTCAATAGCAAAAAAACAAATAATCCAATTAAAAAACAGGCAAATAATCTGAATAGACATTTCTCCAAAGACATACAAATGGCCAACAGGTATGTGAAAAATCCTCAACATGACTGATCAGCAGGGAAATGCAAATCAAAACCACAATGAGATATCATCTCACCCCAGTTATAATGCTATCATCAAAATAACAAAAAATAACAAATGCTGGTGAGGATGCAGAGAAAAGAAAACTCTTATACACTGCTGATGAGAATATAAATTAGTACAGCCATTATGGAAAACAGTATGAAGCTTCTTCAAAAAACTGAAATTAGAACTACCATATGGTCCAGCAATCCCACCACTAGTTATTTATCCAAAGGAAATAAAATTAGCATACCATGGAAATAGTTGGTCTCCCATGCTTACTGCAGCACTATTTACAATAGCCAGAGATATAAAATCAACCTAGGTGTCCCTTAACAGATGAATGGATGAATAAAATGTGGCATACAATGGAATACTACTCAGCTATGAAAAAGAATTTGTGGCATTTGTGGCAGCATGGATGAGCCTGGAAGACTTTATGTTAAGTGATATAAGTCAAGCACAGAAAGACAAATACTGTATGTTCTCACTCATATGTGGGAGTTAAAAAAAAAAAGTTGAGCTTAGAGAAGTAGAAAGTAAAATCATGTTTACTAGAGACTGGGAAGGAAAGAGGGATACGGAGGATAGGGAGATGTTAGTTAATGAATACAAAAGTACAGCTAGATAGAAAATATAAGTTCCAATGGTCTACAGTAGTGCTAGGCATCTATAATTAACAATAATTTATTGTATGTTTTCAACAGGCAGGAAAAGAAGAAATCAAATGTTCTCTTCACAAAGACATAATAAATTTTTGCAGTGATGAACTTGCTAATTACCTTGAATTGATCATCACACATTGTATACATGTATTGAAATATAACTTTGAATCTCATCGATATGTATATTCAATATGTATCAACTAAAAAATAAATTTTAAAAAGTCAAAAACACCTAAATTTAGAAATGAAATTTTCTAGTCTTTATAGAAATTCTCTAAATGAAGAGTCTCAGAGTTTCAAATCCTTTAAAGCTGCTTGTCAATATATAAAAACTCTTGATGGATTAGTTTGCAAGATTAATTTAATTAATCTTTAACTGTTTAATGTTAAAGAAGGTAAAAATTTAGGTGTCAAATTTCAGCCAAAAAAGAAAAAAAATTCACATAATTGGCAAAAATTGAGCATTGTCGTAGTGCAGTAAACAATATATTCTCTCATATATTTTATGAGAAAACTTTTTTGTTTTAACTATAACAAGTATCAAAATAATAAGGATGTTGTCTAAAATATTCAATTTATTAAATCTAAGTGTTAAACCAAGTTTCCATAATATAGTGGTGCATAATGTCATCACACTGTCACTGAAAATACTGATTTTCCTTAGAAATAGGAGTATTGAATTATAAATAAATGTTTTAAATACCATAAAATTTTGTCTGTTTCATCTTTTGCACATCTTTTAAAATTTGTTTTATGTTTATGTGTATAAAATATTAGTACAATAGTATATAAACATAAGTAACTAAATAAAAACATACAATTATGTAAACAAATTTGTATGGATGGGTTGCAAAATCAAAAAAGCTTGGTGAGTGCTGCCTTACTGAAAAGGCTACCAATAAAGCTTTTTGAGAAAACATTTGACACTTTACTCTAGAATTTATAGTCAGCCACCAGAGATTAGGATGGCTGGATAGATGAGAAACTAAAGGCAGAGAAGAAAACCAAAAGCTACAGTCCTGACAAGTGGGCCTGAAATAAAAGAGTCACATAGTTATCATAAAGGAAGGAATGCTCATGACAGGTATAGTGCTAAGCAGAATAATGGACCCCCAAAGATATCCAAGTCATAAATTCCAAAACTTGTGAATGTTATATTACAATGGCAAGGAAGAATTATTAAGGCTGCTAATAAGATGATATAAAATAAAGAAATTATCCTGGATTATCTTGGTTGACCCAATGTGATCACAAGGATCCTTAAATTTGGAAGAGAGAAGCAGAAGAGTCTTTGGTAGAGTGATACAATGTGAGAAAAACTTGACTATGCACTGCTGGCTTTGAAGATGGAAGGGGGCCATGAGCCAAGGAATGCAGGCAACCTCTAGGAGATGGAACAGGTAAGGGGACAGATCCTCTGCTAGAGCCTCTAGAAGAAATACAGCCTGGCCAACACCTCAATTTTATCTTAGCGAGACTCATTCTGACTACTGACGTCCAGAACTATAAGATAACAAGTTTGTGTTGTTTTAAGTCACCAAGTTCATGGCAATTTGTTACAGGAGCAATAGGAAACTAATATAGATATTACGGAAGAAACATGGTGCATGGTAATTAAGGGGAAGAATAAAAAACTAAAGATGACTTAGAGGTTTAAATCTGAGGAGACTCCGAAGGTG
>NW_007734087.1:5713-20597 GCF_000696425.1 Galeopterus variegatus | reverse complement strand
GTCCAGAACTATAAGATAACAAGTTTGTGTTGTTTTAAGTCACCAAGTTCATGGCAATTTGCTACAGGAGCAATAGGAAACTAATATAGATATTACGGAAGAAACATGGTGCATGGTAATTAAGGGGAAGAATAAAAAACTAAAGATGACTTAGAGGTTTAAATCTGAGGAGACTCCGAAGGTGGAGTTAACAAGGAATCAGAGAAAAAGGAAGAAACGGATGTGCAGAGCATGATAAAAGTAACACTATAAAACCATCTAGCATTGTAGTTTTATATTATATGTCTTAGTCAATCTGGGCTGCTATAACAGAATAATATAGACTGGATGGCTTAAAAAACAAACATTTATTTGTCGCAGTTCTGGAGGTTGGGAAGTCCAAGATCAAGGTACTGGCACATCTGGTGTCTGGTGAGGGCATTCTTCCTGGTATGCAGATGGTCATCTTCTTCTTCTATCCTCACCAGGCAGAGAGAGGGGGAGCTCCAGTCTCCTTCTCTTTTTATAAGAACACTAATCCCACAATGGCATTAACCTCCTCAAGATCTCATCTAAACTTAATTACTTCCCAAAGGCCCTGTCTCCTAATACTATCCCATTAAGGGGATAATAATCAAATTGCTGAAAAACAATGATAAAGAGAAAAACTTAAAAGCAGCCAGAGAAAAATAAAGACAGGTTACATGTATAGAAGAGGAAAAAAGTAAAAATTATCAAAGACTTCTCATCAGAAACTATGCAATCTGAAAGAAAATGGAAAAACATCTCAAAAGAAAATGAACAATATCACCATTTGGCAAATCCCTAATTTGCCCTAAATAGTAGAATTAGGCAACGATCATCTAGGCTGCTAACATCATAAACAAACAAATAACTTACATTATTTGTCTACTGATGAAAGTACACAAAACAACCTGTATCAGATCAAACCTTTAGATGCAAAAATCAGTTTGTAAGAAATACAGGAGACAAAGAAGCTTATTAAATGACAACAACTAGTCACAATCAACAAAATCCAGAATGAGGGAAACACTACAGAACAAACAACATAGTTACTCAACTAAATAAATTGCAAGAAAACAAAAAGAAACTTAAGTATCAACCAAATTCAATGTCTGGATTTTATTTTGATTCTGATATTAACAGACTAACTATAATTTTTTAAATTGCACAAACTGAATATTTGATGACATTAAGGAATTAGAGATCCATATGGAATTATTTATGAAATCTGTAAATTTGATTGGGAAGAAGATAAAGAGTATTTACAAGTGTAAAAAAAAAACAGAATGACCATTAGTTGATTTTTACTGTAGCTGGTGAAGGGTGCATAAGGATTTATCACTCTCTACTTTTATTCATACGTTTAGAGAATAAAAAACTAAAAAATGCAATATTTTGCACTTTTCTAAGTTTATAGAATAAAATTTACATTCTCTATATGTATAAACATGTCATGTTATCTATAGTGTTACAGAATTGAAATAGAGGGAGAGGAATAAGGATATAAAAATGTATGTAGCATGATCCCAATTTAATTTTTAAATGTGTAGAACTATTTTCATATACATGAATATGAGAGAGGAAGAGAAGAGAGAGCAAAAACAAACAAACAAACAAACAAACAAACAAACATGCCAAAATGTAAGTTGGAATAATTTCTAAGCAGTAGAATTACAAATGATTTTAACTTCATTAAAATTTTCTGTATTTTCCATGTTGTCTACATGATTTATTACTATAATCAAAAAAGCTATAAATTACTTAAATAGAGACAAAAAAAAACAAATGTATTCAAAATCAGATTTACTTTCTTTTACTTTGGAGTTTATAAATAAAGGGATAATCCAGAAATAGTGAGTCACACTACCATGCAACTGCTATGATGTTTCTTCCCCAGGCACATTTAATCCTTTCCCTCATTATTTTTTGAAAGCACGTGGTACATGTCTCTTTTTTCAGTGCCTCTCACTCTTCCTTAATGTGGGGCCTTAGAGACCAAAGACCACATCTCACTTACATTTGTATCTCAACATTTATATATAGCAGATGTTCAATAAATACATGCTAGATGAATGAATGAGTTATTAATGTGTTTGTTTAAAAAAATAATAGCATGAAATTAATAGAAACTAGAGAAAATAGAAAGAAAAAACAACAGGGATTCTCCTTACTCCAGAGGATCCCTTGATAAGATCTACTAATCAATTATTTATTCATCTAAATAAGTATTTATTAGGCTTCAATCTCGTGCTAAATAGTTGAAGAAATAAAAAAAATAGATTATCTGACCTCAAGAAGATTATAACTAAATAAGGAAAAAGAGAGAATCATAAATAATTGCAACAACAAAATCACAGGAGGAAAAAGGCATGAATAGTACCAAAAGCTTATCATGAAAGAGTAAGTAATATTTATATCCCACACGGAGTATAGGAAAGCTCTGTGTAGAGAAGACAGCTTTGCACTGTCTTGAAAGATGGTTGGAAAAAATATATGAATGAAGAATAACAAAAGTTAAAGATGTAGACACATATGTACCATATAGGAAAGCTCTGTGTAGAGAAGACAGCTTGGCACTGTCTTGAAAGTGGTTGGAAAAAATATATGAATGAAGAATAACAAAAGTTAAAGATGTAGACACATATGTACCTTGACACCATCAGTTAAAATTAAAAAGGCAGAAATTGACTGGATGGAACTAAGAGGCTTATGATTACTATGGTTAGTAATGAAAAAGCCAACAACTGATTGGGTATTCATGAATTCCTCCAGTAAATACTTATTAAGAGATCCTGGTACCTGGCACCATGTCCACCAGCATTGCAATCTGACATCTGTTCTCCCGTCAACCTCAAACATTTCTTTTCCCTACTACACATGCAATGTCGTAGCCCTCTATCTTTCCTCCTTCCTCACTTTTCTCGCCCACTTCCCTTTCAGACCTGTCCAACTCATCCATCAAAGCTCATCCTAGAAGTCACTTTTCAGTCAAATTAACACCTTCTGCCACCCTTGCGATGCTCTGGGTGGGTGTGCCCCATGATCACCATTATCACTGCCCTTGTCCCAGTACATCCTGATTGCCTATGTGTCAGTCTCCTCCCTTACACTCTAAGAGTCCTTGCCTCCGAAGAGCTTTTGCTCACAATTTTGGGAAGAAGGGAAGAAAAGAGGGAAGAAACAAAGGAGGATGTAAAGAAGGAAATCTTCTCACACAATACATTGTTCTGCCCCTGCAGTCCTCATCACAGCAAGTACAGCTGATAAGTGTCTGTAGTTTAAACCATTGCGGCTCCACCTGCTAAAGATCCACCAGCCATTAATTATAGCATTCCTCTCAACTATCAAATTATTATTGACTATTTGTTGATGTATTATGAATTAATCACTCATCAATATTAATCACTGATCTCAAATGAGAACGGTGTTCTTGGTTAGTATCTAATTGTGATTGCTGAAAAGATATTGACCTAGCTTTTATTTGTACAAATGGGTGAGGTAAGAGTAGGAGGAAAGGCATCTGTAAGCATCCTATCATGACTAGAAGTTTTTCTTTCAAAAGTCCCACCATAACAAATCTCAATACACATGGGAACAATTTTCTCCAGGGAAATCAGGTCATTGGTGCTGAATTTCTCTTTACAGCAAGGTGTCTTGTTGGCATTTTGGTTTTGCCTTCACAAAGGGAGTCAGAATATCTACCTCATTTTTTCCAAACTATTTACATTTCTGCCAGTGTCAGATTATTTCTGGCTGTCATGCTTGCCTACCTCCATGTTGTTGACTTAATAAATCAAACTTACCTGAATGTCCTCAAAAGTGGCCAGGAAGGAGAATATGACTTTTTTTTTTTAATAACCACACACTGCCAAGCATTTTGACTCCTTTGCACTTCTAGAGCTAAGGAGACATTCCCATTACCCCACAATGTCCCCTATTAGTTCTGTGGTTTTATTAAAACCTTTTCTCTTTCATTAAAATAAAAAGCCTCTGAAAAACTACAGTTACAGATTTTCTGCAACCCACAATTTATAGCTGCTACTTGCAACCTTCAAAAGCTTTTAAAAATAGTATCAGCTCTATTATTCTACATTATGGTAATTGTAGTAAAGATTTAAGAGGCACTTTAAGACTTTTTAGCTCTACAGTATATTTCTGTTCCAATTTCTTGCTTAGGCATTTGGGAGACAAGCCTTATTTAAAAGCCTTACCCTCTGCCCCCTGATATACAGCTTCCCTCTTAACTACAGTAGTTAGACCTCACTGAACAATTAGGGAAGCTAGGTCTCCAATTAGAGCTCAGCAAAACATGGGGCAGAGCACCTCTTTCCAGAAGCCCGTTCCATTTATATGCACCTGGCAATAATCAAAATTTTTCTCCTGTGCTAGGAGCCTTTGACCTCTCTGTTATGCTTCACATTCTTTTGCTAACTCCCCACCCCTCCTTTGCTCCCCTAGGAAATCAGTGCAGATAATCACAAGATTAAATAACTCCAATGCCACTGCTGAATCGTTCAAAGACATTAATATAACAAACGCCCAAGGGGCCAGAGGAATTTATGTAGTATTGAAATTAAGCTGACCTCACCCTATCTTCCACATAGATCTGTTCTTTCTAGTTAACCTGTGTTTTTCTCTTGTTGCCCAGTCTAGGATGGTTATAATTCAAAACAACCAAGGAAACAGCTAATGGAATTTCCACAACTGTGAGCATGCACAAATCCCGATCTGGCATTGTCTTTTGTATTCAAAACACCAAATGGGATGAGCATTTTAAACACAATTCCCTCCACAGACCACATTGCTAAGGCATTCTTCTTGGGCATAAACCATATGGAAAAACCATACATTCTCTGTTCCTTCCCTTCCCTCCTTTAGGAATTCAGTAGCATCTGGACAACACAAATCTGTAACAGTCCCTGACTCTGCAAAGGATAGAGCCAGGTCCCAGACTTTCCTTGTTCCGACTTGAGCCCTCCTACTGCAGACCCACAATATTTTATTGTGTCAACAATTATCAGCCGGAGAGCTTTTTGTATGAACTTGCTCACTGAGCACATTTTTGCCCAATTCCTAGCTTTCTTTCACAGAAAAGGATAGCTCTATTCCATACCCACAGTAAATAATCTCAAGTGTTTCCACTTTGTTTTGCCTTGCTCCAAGTTTCCATGTAAATTTCAGAATAGTGAAACACAGAGATTCCTGCACACTGGTATTTTATGATTTTAATTTGCTCCAAAGCTCTGAATTTCATTATATTTTCCCATTTGTTGCATGGGATTTTTACAGTTAACAGATGTTCACTTAATAGAGCTTCCTAGTGAGCAAATCAGTTTTTTCCCTCTGGTATTCATGTAACTTTCTAGTTCTGCAGTAGCTGTTTCTGGTGCCTGCCAAGCTATCTGGCAGTGGAAGCTCAAATCAAAACGTGCAACAGCAGTTTGTAAATGTATATTCTCCTTCCTTCAGTCTCATTCGCTCCAATTTAACTCCTTCCTCGTTAACACCCTGTGAGAAAGCCGGCAAGGGGAAAACACCAACTTCGAAACTAGATAGGTTTCACAAGCAGATGAAAAGATATTCTGCACCCCATAAATATTTTCTTAGCCTCCAGCCACTGCAAATGCCAAAAATTTTAATGCATCCGAAATTATAAAAGGAAGAGTTTCCCAAACAACTGTCCTAGGCCAGTCCCCAACTAATAAGTTGTCTAAGTGTTCTACTCAAATATATTTCAGGACATTAAAATAAGTCACTATACTGAAGCAAAGTCCTTGTCCCCGGAATCCTGACTTGTCTGCTTACAGTTACTTACCTAGGAAAGTAAATGTTCTGTGGGTGTCTGCAGAGGCTGTATCAGGGATTAGAAACACAACCTAAAATCTGAGTAGCCAGCGCCTCTTCAGTACTACTGTTCGATTCAGGATACAAAGAATGACCTCTCAGGACAGGTCAGTTCGGATCCCAAATTACCCGACAAGGAGCAGAAGCGCAGGGCAAATTTCCTTACAAAGAAATGGAAGATCACAACTTGCTAGAAGTCCTCATTGTTATTTCTTGGTAGGATTCCTAAGGTTAGGGCTTGTGACAAGGGAAGGATAAGAATGGGGGTGGAGCACCAAGGAGCAACCAGCCAGGGAGGGGGCACCGGCACTGAAGAACTGCGCCAAGTGCCAGAAGGAGGTCGCCCCACACTGGCCCAGGTGGCTGCCACAGCCACCTCGCTCAGGGTTTGGCAAGACCGGGTGGTGGGAGCTGCTCATGTTGCGTCCCTCTTCGTGCTGAGACAGTTGAGAATGAACCATTGGGTTCCTTTCTCTTTTCTGTCATATGCTTAAGAGCAGAGTGCTGATTCACTGCAGTAAAATCAGAAAGGTAACAGACCCAGTTCCAGGTGGTAAGTTGAAACCCATTCACAAGGCAGAGCAGGGTATTCCCACCAAGTCAGCTCAGCCTGCAAATAGGGGAACGGGCAGGGGACAGGGCATTTTCCTAAATGTGCAGAGGGATAAGGTAGGTCACGTTCCACAGCCATGTTTTCATTCCCCCAAAGAAACTCACATTCATTGTGCAGCTGCAAATAATTACCAGGTAAAGATACGGTCACTGTATGCCATTATCCGAATGTTTCTGTCCCTCCAAAATTTGTATATTCAAATCCTAAACTCCAAGGCGATGGTGTTAGGAGGTGGGGTCTTTGGAAAGTGATTAGATCATGGGAGTGGAACCCTCATGAATGGGATTCAATGCCCTCATAAGAAGACACGAGAGAGCGCTTTCTCTTCATTCTACCATGTGAGGATGCAGGGAGAAGACCCTGACACGGGCCCTCACTAGTGAGACCATGCTGGCACGCTCAGCTCCAGATCTGTGACAAATGAATGTGTCATTTCATCTCCCAGTCTATGGTCATTTGTTACAGCAGCTGGAGCTGACAAAAACATCGTGCTTGGGGCTCTGGGACCACATAGCTGACTGGCAAGGGATTTGAAGCAGCTTCTCCTTAAATAGGGAATTTAAGGGAAGGGACATCTTGTCAGCCACATCTTGTAGAGGCTGACAGTGTGAGTGGAAAATGGAGCCAAAGAGCATCTTCTAGATAGTTTTCCTTCCGGTGCTATCCAGCCCAGAGAACCCTTGTCTACAGTGGCCGGGGAGCACTGACCTGGGGGTGGGGGGCAGGCATGATGTGAAAACCCAAAATTAACACCCAGAAATCTAGTTTCCTTTTAAAAATGGCTTCAAATAAGCCAAGAAAAGACATGGAGGAACTGTAAGTGCACGTTACTAGGTGAAAGAAGCCAATCTGAAAAGGCTATGTACTGTATGATTCCAACTAAATGGCATTCCGGAAGAAGAAAAATGCTGGGGCTGGTACAAAGATCAGTAGCTGCCGGGTGCTGGGGGGAGGGAGGGATGAATACGCAGAGCACAGGGGATTTTCAGGGCGGTGAGGCTGCTCTGTACGACACTATAATGGTGGACACATTTGTCCAGATCCACAGAATGTACAATGCCAAGAGTGAACCCTAATGTAGACTACGGACTTTGGTCATAAGGATGTGTCATTGTAGGTATGGTACAAAGATCAGTAGCTGCCGGGTGCTGGGGGGAGGGAGGGATGAATAGGCAGAGCACAGGGGATTTTCAGGGCGGTGAGGCTGCTCTGTACGACACTATAATGGTGGACACATTTGTCCAGATCAACAGAATGCACAGTGCCAAGAGTGAACCCTAATGTAGACTACGGACTTTGGTCATAAGGATGTGTCATTGTAGGTTTATCAACCGTAACAAATGTACCACTCTGGTGGTGGCACTGATCATGGAGGAAGCTGTGTGTACATGGAGAGGGGAGGGCGTGTGTGGAAACTTTCTGTATCTTCTGCTCCATTTTGCTATGAATATAAAACTGCTCTAAAAAATTAGGTCTATTTAAGGAAAAAAAAGGGGGTGAAAGGAATTTGGGAATGTCTTCAAGTGTTTCCCTTCTCTCCTGATTAGAGACACCTAACTATCTGCAAAAGACTTGGTCCTCTTTGGATCGTGTATAGAGCTGTCTAGTTTTCTAACACAGTCTCTTCCAATGCCCTTGTCTAGAATGTTTATTCTCTGACCAGCTGTCCAGTCTGGCTGTGGCATCTATAGCTGCTGCGTTAATCATTTCTCAGGACTCAGCCAAATTTCCCCTCTTAGTCTATTTAAGGAAAAAAAAGGGGGTGAAAGGAATTTGGGAATGTCTTCATATGTTTCCCTTCTCTCCTGATTAGAGACACCTAACTATCTGCAAAAGACTTGGTCCTCTTTGGATCGTGTATAGAGCTGTCTAGTTTTCTAACACAATCTCTTCCAATGCCCTTGTCTAGAATGTTTATTCTCTGACCAGCTGTCCAGTCTTGCTGTGGCATCTATAGCTGCTGCGTTAATCATTTCTCAGGACTCAGCCAAATTTCCCCTCTTCATGAAGTTCTCCCTGATCCCCACCATTTATCCTCAACTGAATTAATATGTTTCATTTTTGTAGCTGGGAAATACTTTATTTTCTGAATGTCTTATTTGTCGGGTATATAAAGCTAAGGCCATGAGCACTTAAGATATTCACCTGAATTCTCACAGATGGCTAAACTCTGAGCCAGAAGTTAAACCCAAGTGTCTGAACTTCCACCCGAATCACTTTTTACTGTCTTTTTTACAATCTACTATATCATAATTCTTTTAATTTTTATCTTCCTCACTATTCCTTTTTCCCGAAGCATTTTGAAGTTTACTGAGTATCTCTTACATGCTACGTGCTTTAAATGCATTTCTTCCTTCCATCCTAGGACTGCTGAAAGGTGGGTTTATCAGTCAATGTCTAGTCAGAAAAAGGGAAACCACTCTGTTTCAAATATAGGAAATTTAATGCAGGAAATCACACAGGTGATGGAGAGTTGAGAAAACCAACAGGAATGGTAAGGCTACCCAGTATTTAGTAAAAACAGGAAGCTGTGACCCCGGGCAGGAAAGACAAGGGAGAAGGCATGTCACCAGAGTCCTGGGTCAATACCATTAGGGAAGCTGAAGCCATGGCCAACTTGTCCAGTGGGAACTGGAGCAGTAGAAAGAGATGCAGCTATTGCCAGAGAGGGTGCACAAAACCGAGAGAGGAAGAAATACTCTATCCCCTCTCTTCCTCCACTCCTCTACTCTCCCGTCAGTACTTTCCTTTGACCAAACCCAGAATAAGCCAGCTGAGAAGAGAGTTTGCAGGTGTCAGCCTCCACTGTGGTTCAGAGATGAGGAAGGGTGAAGAATGGCTCTGAGAGCACAGAGGCAAATATCCCACATGGTAAGTACCATCAGCTCCATTTACCAGCTCAGGAAATAGGCTGAGAGCTGAGATACTCACCCAACACTAGGTATTTAATGTGATCAACTGTGCAACGCTGTGCAACTTCAACACTGTGCAGTTGATTCCATTGCCTACAGTCTCTCACTGCCCTACAATCCAGTCAGATGCCCATAATCTCTCACTGTTCTGTCTTTGCCCTCACACAAAGAACACACAGTAGGTGTTTCCCGAGTGCCCAGTGAGCTGGATGAAACGCCAGACAAGCAGCCTGCTCTCTTCACATGTGCAGGCCTCCCTATGCGAGTTTCCAGAAGCTATTGCTTCTAACTTTAGAAAAAGTCTCATTTTTTCCCCATTTGCTGGAAAGAGAGATGCCATTATGGACTGCCCAAATCATGAACTTTCCTGGAGGATGGTTCAGAGTTAATCATAAGGGGTTTATGTCTGGAATAATATGGAATGGGATTGTATTTATGAGCAAAGGCTTTGGAATTAGACCGAACCATACACAACCCTTTTCTTTGCCACTCACAAACTGTGTGGCCCCAGGGGAAGTGCATTCACCTCTCTGAGCATTGGTTTTCCCATGGGTGAAATTAAAATAATAGGACTTATCATGAAGGACTGTTAGGAGAATTAAATTAGATCAGTTATATAAAAGATATGGTATGGTGCTTAATGCTGTTCAAGTGCCTAAAAAATATAAGAAAATATAATAATAGATATTCAGAAGAACATTCCTCAAGAAGGAATAGAACATTACACAGACCAAAAAGTAAGACCTCTCTCAAGTACTCCTACAATAATTCATGATTAAACAATAACTTGGCAATAATAAGCCAGCAATCCTGGTCAGCAGCGAACACCAGGGTCCTTACTCATACCAAGGGGGGCATTTTAACTGTTTTTTGGTTCTTAATTGGCAACAAGTTAGTAAGCCATGACTTATAAGGAATTCCATTTATCTGCATCCAGCTGATCAATATTCACTCAGCATGCTTCAGTTCCTTGCATCTCAGAGGAATGAAATAAATTGTCAGTCAGCAGCACAATTTTGTTGTAATGGTAGTGGTAATTTTTTTTTCTTGCTAAATTATTCACCTTCTCAAAAAACAATTTGATAAATGTTTATTTCTTCATAATGCATTCCAACAAACGCTGATTTGTGACCCTTGCCGTGAACTGAATTTAAATTGTGGGGAGAGAAGGGCTCCATGAAAACACTGAGACAGGGCCATAGACAAGCTCTGAAGTTATCTTTTTCTTGCTCTCAGAGAGTGGGCTGGTCTCCCACAGCATGAGGGCACTAATTGAATTTAAGAGATGTAATAAGTGAGAAACACACACAAGCACAACCTGCAGTGTGAACACCAGCACTGCAGGCTTAGAGGGGGAGCCGGTGGTACAGCACCAGGAACAGTCCCACAGCCAAGGCAGAAAGACCAAACCTCAGGGTGGTGCTGACCAGTGGTGCACGTGAGGGGACAAGAGAGTCGGGGACAGATGAGATTCTGAGTGCCTTCTGGCATCAGAAAGGCTTTCCAACCAGAAGACCATATCTAAAAAATGATAGAACACACAGGGTTATTTTCTGCTTCTGAATAACCTCCTCACCACACCACCATTTACATGGTTCCCCAGTTTGAGAAAAAGTAAGTGCTTCTTGCAGGTAGGTGGGTAGGAAGGTGGTGCCTTCCTTGCAGCACCACCCCCAAGGGAGACTTCCCCTCCTAGTTCACCCTGTCATCCTCATGTCCTCAATGGCAAATGACTGAGGGTTTTACACGGTATCTTCTCTAAATATTTGAAAGGATTTAAATTAAGAAGAACTGAAGCTCAGTGTGCCAGGATCAGCAGGACAGAGAATTATTTTCCTTTGCACTGGAAAAAATACAGAAGCTAATGCAGGCTGCTTGGTGCTTGTCCTTCCCATGAAATCATGCTGATGGAAATTCCCTCTCAGTAAAGGCCCACCACACACCCCGCACTTTCATCCTCCCTGTCCATGAAGCAAATTGCTCAGCTTTAGTTTGGTTGATACCATGAACTTTTAAACAATCACATACATTTCCCATTTTAGGACATAGAAAGTTCTAGAAAAGTACTCATGCCAGATTCTTCAATGTAAGACTTTTTTTTAACACCATGTTTTGTGTACACAACTTTTACAGTACTGCAGTCAGAGGTTTGTGAGCTTTTATATTCATGGTAGCTACTGTTTCAGTGGCAGCCCTGAGCACTCGGTGACTCACCCTTTAGATTAGAAATGTCTAAGTTCAAATCCCTACAGAGGTCAGGAAAAATAAGAGTGAAGCCAGCCTCATCAGGGAGAATTAGAGGCCATGGTAGGAACTGAAGGCACCTTGAGAGTATGAGTCCCATCCCCAGAACTGCTACTGAGCTTCAGAAAGTTGCCCTCATGGGGGAATGAAATTTCAATATTGCCAGTTCTTCTAATCTTGTCAAAGAATTGCCACATGCTTCTAATTTTTTAAGAGCTTTTGGAAATCTGGATTTTATCTAAAATCAATTGGCAGCAAATTTGATAAAAATAAAACCAGCACAGTGCGGGCCAATATGTACAGCTGTGGTTTATTATTTCTAACCAGCCTTATCCTCTTCCAAAATTCTTAATACTTTGCATTAGGCTGTATTAGGCTGCAGTGAGAAATTAAACCAAATACATAGTGGGTCCACACAACAGAAGATTATTTCTTGCTCACATAACAGTCCATGGTTGTTCCAAATCAGTTGGGATGGGTGGGCACAAAGGATGGGTGGGAGGAGGTCCTGCTCCATACAGTCATCCAGGAAACCAGGGTAAGTGGTTTTGCTGTCTTCAGTATATAACTTCCAAGATCACCCTGAGAGTTACCTCCATTCCAGTGAATACTAGCTCCTCTCTCCTGTTCTTCCTACATGGAGGCAAAGGGGGAGGAGAGAGAAGAATGGGGTAAAAGATAAAAACCCTCCTTACTCCTAACAACATTTTCTATTAAGGATTTGGGGGTCTTACTCTAGGAAAATCTAGAGAAAAGCTGACATCTTGTATAAGTGCTCCCTTTCTGTTTTTTAAAAGTGACTGGTCATAGATATGATATTCCAAAGCTTGTCAAAGCAGGCGCATTCTCCACTTTCAGATGAAAAAAACCCAAAAGTTACCAGTGATTGCTAGTGATGAGCATTATTTCACGAACATCATAGAACATTAGAGCTGGAAGCATACTTGAAGATGGATCCCAGCCTCCTCACTTTAAAGATGCATGTTTGTCAATGGCCACACAACTTACTTGAGGCAGATGAACAATTAGAAAAATTCCAAACCATTGTTTTCTCCACTACTTTACATTTCTCTAAGCTACTGTGTAAATCCATTTTGTCCAATGGCTTAAAGAAATATTCTTGTAAGATGGTTCATCTTGTTCATAAATTTCAAAGGCCAATAGCAAAAGGAAAAAGCAGGGGGAATGTAGTGGGAATCCATCATTTTTACCTTCCCAATACCCTTTCTCCCTTCTTCTGGCAACAGCATTCTAATTTTCCTTTAAGGAACAACCTGTCACCCGTTCTGAACATTGTTTGACACCAGGACCATACCCCATACCCAGGAGCAGGCAGGTGCCCCAGACCTGGCCAATCCAAGCATGCCTCGTGTGGCCAGTGTCTGACTCAGGGATAAACACATATTCCAAGAAGGCAAACAGGCTCAGTTCAGGGATTTTTGTTTGGTTACTTGGGAAGACAAAACAGACTTCTGCTGAACTTGAAGAATAAATGAAAGGGTAAGCCAGGGGCTACTAGGCCTATAGAGTTGGAAAACCCTGCCCATACATGAAGCCGATGCAGTGGAAAACAGAGTTACCTGATGGAAAGAAAGTCCTGCATCCTCTAACATCATTTGAACCTCTGGATCTAGCTTTATGTAATGTCAGTCTTTTTGTTTGTTTTGTATAAGTCAATTTGAGCCAGGTGATAACAAGTCCTGCCAACAGAAAAAGCATTGCAGAGAAATCGGCTAGCATATCCAAGGGTGAAAACTCAAAACTGACAACATACGAACTGTTTATGAGGGAAGCTCCAGAACTTATAACAGGGAAACACAAAGATATAAATGGCAAATAACAATCACAGTAGTAAGTTCTCAATAAATGTGAGCCCTGTCAGGTTCTGCTTAATTGACAACATACGAACTGTTTATGAGGGAAGCTCCAGAACTTATAACAGGGAAACACAAAGATATAAACGGCAAATAACAATCACAGTAGTAAGTTCTCAATAAATGTGAGCCCTGTCAGGTTCTGCTTAAAAAGCCTTACAAATATTAACTCATGAAAATTTTACAACCTTGTATGGTAGGTATTATCATTATCCCCATTTTACAGATATAGAAAAGTTTCTAGAGGTAACTTACCCAAGATCATAAAATTAGCAAGTCTAAAGGCAGGAATCGAATCTTCATTCTATAAAATTCAAAGATGTAGTCCTCTTTGCTGCTGTTGTAACACCTTGGGAGATATTTCTTCACAGATGACATTGGCCCCCCAAAACAAGAGAGTTCCTATAATATGTTACACAAAATACAACTAGCTTTTTCACTTATTCAAATGATAATACTCTTCCACACTGATGATTTTACCTAGACTGAAGATAAGAAAACTTAAAGTCAAGTGGGTAAAGGACACAAAGAATAACTACAATTTGTACTTATGAACATGCTAATAATACTGATTTGATCATCATATATTGTACACAAATACTGATAATGAACTCTGTACCCCATAAATATGTAAAATCAGTTATGTTTCAAGTATAAAATTTAAAAAATTAACTTGTCAGAAACAAAAAACTAAAGTCGGGGCCAATGCTAGCCTATATGGCCCCTCTGGGCAAATTGCAGCCTTTTTTCAAGGCTGATGATCATACTCTATCAGCCAAGTGCTTTTGTGCAGTGCACTTGGGCACAGCAGTGCAACCAGACACAGCAGCCCTTACAAAAGAACAAGTTAGTTTAAAGTTAGCTTAAAATCAGAAACCTGGAAAGCAACAGAGCCAGAACCATAACAAAGGTCTCCAAATGCCAATGACAGAGTAAGAGATAATTCAGTCTCCTCCTGGGTCTTTCTCCTGACTCCAGTATTACTCATACACTCTCAGTGATACAAATACTGCCATCATGTTCTTACCCCAGCCAACCGAAAGGAATAAAGACACCAAGTGGCGATGGATAGACCCAGAGCTTTGCTGTCAGGTTTTAATCCCACTTATTTCTTTTGCTTTTTGTACGGCTTTGAGCATGTTGATTAAATTTCTAGGCATTAGTCCACTCATCTGTAAAGTGGGAATACATTTCTACTCCGTTGAGTTGTTGGCATAGCGACTGGCACGTGGCAGGTACCAAACAAACGGCAGGGCTTCCTTCCTTCCTCTTCCTACCCCCAGGCTCTCTGCTCAGTTGGACTTTCAGAACAGGGCACACGTGTTAGGAGCAGGCAGCCAGCAGCGAGGTCACCATGATTCCCTGTCCTGATTAATTAGGAGCCTACAAAGCTC
>NW_007734087.1:0-348 GCF_000696425.1 Galeopterus variegatus | reverse complement strand
GTCTGCCTAATGGGGGGGTCCCTTTTGATTCCACACATCTCAATAGCACCGTTCTAACCCTCCTCTCTGCTCCTTTCACAGGAAGCCCTTTTTCTCTGCCATTTGCTGTGTGCAGCAGAGATGACCTGTGGTAATTGCTGAGGACATTTTCATCCATATTTTTTAGCAAATGTAATTTCCTTTTGATGCTGCCACGTCCTCTCCACACCCTGCTGTGACAGCGAGCTCCAATAATGATGTAACTAACATTCAAATAGAGATCAGGTAATGCAGCCAGCTGTATCACGACTTTTGACTTTCAACTTTGTACTTACTTGGGTGCACATATTACCATTTGAGGAAATGAAA
>NW_007734086.1:89287-99370 GCF_000696425.1 Galeopterus variegatus | reverse complement strand
GGGGGGGGGGGGGGGGGGGGGGGGTGGAAGAACAAAGTACATGGATAAACATTTCAATAAAGAGGAAAATGTTCAAGATGTTTATAAATCAAAAGGGGATTCACAAAGTACTCAAAAGAGAAGAATGTAAGAATACTTAATAAGCTACTCACGAACGAGTTCAAAGAAGTGTTTTATTTGTCCTTTAAGAGAAGTATTACCTTCTTATTCATGTTATTAAATATTTTTGATTAATAGGTACATTTAGTGGGTACTTTTTTCCCCAAGGAAGGAAGTACATATAAGGCTTTATAGAACCCTGAATTTCCTCTGCCTTGTAAAAATACATCTACCACATAAGTTGAATATAGGCAACGATTTTGGATTCTGTTCTTACAAAAAGTTTTTTCCAACATTTACAAAGTAGATAGTTGGCTAATGTACTATGAAAAAGTTTTGGTTTATACTTCTCATATGGACTGGGTGTGTTTTTTTGTTTGTGTCTGTGCGCTTTTTCCCCCCCATAAAGGAGAGCAGTATGCGAGTATGTAATTTCAGCAAACTGACTTCACTCTGCCTCTAAGTTAGTTAATTGGGTAACATTTCTTCATCTCCTAAAATAAAATCAAGATTATTAAGTCCCTTCAAGCTTTAAATTTTCAGTGACAATGTATGATATATATTTTCTTATGCTGAAACCAGTTAGACCTATTTAGCACTTAACTGGACCCTCCATGTAAATATCTCAGATCTGTTTTTCAACGTGCCTATCAAAAATTGCTTGAAAGGATAGATATTATACTGCACTATAAAGTACAGAATAAATATTTAATCTTTAGGTTACAGAGGATGTTAACCACAGTATTTATTAAACTTAAGAAGCTGTTTCAATTAAAAATGTGAAATTTTAGGTAATATGTTAACAGCTCAATATTTTTGTGGGTGTGTTTATTTTTTTATATCTATTCTTTTTCTTGTCACACTAGACTTTTAAGATATGAAGAGCAAAAATACAAATATGTCACACCATCAGAAAATGATCCAGCTGAAACAGAAGAGTAAACATTGAAATATAAAACATTCACATCAGAGAAAATAGAAGAAATTCACCCAGGTTACTATCCAGGTGTGTTGATTTATGTTTCCTTTTAGGAGATGGAAACTTTTTCATAGTGTTGAATTTAGAAAATAAGTGAAATATATCGAAATACTAGAGTCTACTTTCAAAATATAAGGTTAATACTTCACTAATTTCATTAGTCATGCAATTAACACCATCTTCAAATACAAAGCTTGCATTTTTAAAGGGAGCGTAACCCAAATACTGACAATGATAATTAAAAGAACAGGGTTGTTTTCTACTGGCTCTTTTCTGTCAGCAGAGAAACAGGCTCCATGCTTAGTCATCTTAAATAAAACAAAACCCACTCACATCTTTAGTCCTGTACGACCCTCTCACAGTAGCCACTTTGTGATTGGGCTTCTTGAAAGAAGAGCCTAGGCTTCTTAAGTCCACTTCCTTCCAGTTCACTTCTCAACCTGGATTCTGCCTCCATCACTCTAGTTATCAGCCTCTTCCAAGTTCAGCAGATATCTCCTCAGGGCTAAATCCTTATAAAAATACCTAATTTATAAGTAAAACAGTCTTTATTTCACTGCAGCATTCTGCAACATTTTATGCTCTTGTCCATTTCTTTCCTTTCTTTTCCCATGAATTTTTAAGAAAAAGTACTCCCCTGTCCTTTTTACTTTTCTGTCTGCTCTTTTTCAATCACTTCCATAGGTTTTTACTCCTGTCTACTCATTTAGTTTTGTTTTTTCAGGTGTTTTAGGGTCTGCCAAAATTAGTGTTCTCTCTCTTCTCTGGACAAGACCATACTTTGATTATTTTTAATACACACACACACACACACACACACACACACACACACANAATAAGGTACCCAGAAAAATTATTTTTAAAACTAATGTTTGACCTTCAAAAAGCTTATTTGAGAACTCAACAAAATTTATATAGAAAAACAAAGGTCCAAGAATATGTAAAGCACTCCTAAGGAAAAGAAAATGTGGGAGTCTTGACCTACAGCTATCAAAACATTATAAAGTCAGTAATCAAGGTAGTGTGATACAGAAACAAGGATAGACAAAAATACAGTATCTCTCCCCTTATCTGACATTTCACTTTCTGTTGTTTCAGTTAATTGTGGTCAACCATGGCTTGAAAATATTAAGATATTTTGAGAGAGAGAGAGAGAGACCATATTCATGTAACTTTTATTATAGTATATTATTATAATTGTTCTATTTTATTGTTATTTGTGGTTGTTAATCTCTTACTGTGCCTAATTTATAAACTAGACTTTATTATGGGCATGTATGTATAGGAAAAAATATAGTATGTATAGGGTTTGATATTATTTGTTGTTTCAGGCATCCACTGGTGGTCTTGGAACAATTCCTGTGCAGTAAAAAACCCAATGACAGACAATTGTAAGTGATGACAGACTTGGTGTTACAGGTTGGTGAGGGAATGGATGGGGTATTCAGTAATGGTGCTGTGACAATTGCATATGCTTACTGGGGGGCTAAAGGGAAAAATTGTGTCTGCCTCTTACACCATACCTCAAAATCAAAGATTATGAACCTACATATGAATTTTAAAAATTTTAGTGAAAGGCAAAACTTTAAAGCTCTTAGGAAAATGTATAAGAGAATGTTGTCATCACCCTGAAGTAAGGAAGAATTTATTAAAAGGGACATAAACCAAAAAAAAAAAATCCATAAAGGCAAAGACAGATAATTAAATTGTATTAAAGTTAAGATCTTCTATTTATCAAGACATCAAGAAAATGAAAAGATAAGTCTAAACCAGCGATATAAAATGACAGATTACTACTGTATCCAAAGTATATAAATAGTTCCTAAACACTGCTAAGAAAATGGCAAACAATTTAATACTAAAAAAGGCGGGGGGGGGGGGGGGGGGGGNTTCAAAGAAGTGTTTTATTTGTCCTTTAAGAGAAGTATTACCTTCTTATTCATGTTATTAAATATTTTTGATTAATAGGTACATTTAGTGGGTACTTTTTTCCCCAAGGAAGGAAGTACATATAAGGCTTTATAGAACCCTGAATTTCCTCTGCCTTGTAAAAATACATCTACCACATAAGTTGAATATAGGCAACGATTTTGGATTCTGTTCTTACAAAAAGTTTTTTCCAACATTTACAAAGTAGATAGTTGGCTAATGTACTATGAAAAAGTTTTGGTTTATACTTCTCATATGGACTGGGTGTGTTTTTTTGTTTGTGTCTGTGCGCTTTTTCCCCCCCATAAAGGAGAGCAGTATGCGAGTATGTAATTTCAGCAAACTGACTTCACTCTGCCTCTAAGTTAGTTAATTGGGTAACATTTCTTCATCTCCTAAAATAAAATCAAGATTATTAAGTCCCTTCAAGCTTTAAATTTTCAGTGACAATGTATGATATATATTTTCTTATGCTGAAACCAGTTAGACCTATTTAGCACTTAACTGGACCCTCCATGTAAATATCTCAGATCTGTTTTTCAACGTGCCTATCAAAAATTGCTTGAAAGGATAGATATTATACTGCACTATAAAGTACAGAATAAATATTTAATCTTTAGGTTACAGAGGATGTTAACCACAGTATTTATTAAACCTAAGAAGCTGTTTCAATTAAAAATGTGAAATTTTAGGTAATATGTTAACAGCTCAATATTTTTGTGGGTGTGTTTATTTTTTTATATCTATTCTTTTTCTTGTCACACTAGACTTTTAAGATATGAAGAGCAAAAATACAAATATGTCACACCATCAGAAAATGATCCAGCTGAAACAGAAGAGTAAACATTGAAATATAAAACATTCACATCAGAGAAAATAGAAGAAATTCACCCAGGTTACTATCCAGGTGTGTTGATTTATGTTTCCTTTTAGGAGATGGAAACTTTTTCATAGTGTTGAATTTAGAAAATAAGTGAAATATATCGAAATACTAGAGTCTACTTTCAAAATGTAAGGTTAATACTTCACTAATTTCATTAGTCATGCAATTAACACCATCTTCAAATACAAAGCTTGCATTTTTAAAGGGAGCGTAACCCAAATACTGACAATGATAATTAAAAGAACAGGGTTGTTTTCTACTGGCTCTGCCCTTAAAGGTTCAGCGTTCCCCTAAGTCCCCAGTGCCTCTGGCTGTGCTGTGACCTCCTTTATTTCTCTTTTCCACCGGTGTCCTGATCACTCCTCCACACACCTCCACCGTTTCAGTCTCCCTTCCTTCTCCCTTGCCCAAATTCTGACTTTCCCACTACTTTAATCTTTTTACCACAACTTCCTTTTTTTTAATCCACCTCTTTTACATCCTCACTTTCATGAGTTTCCATCCCCCTCTGCAGTACTTGTCCCAGAGGATGACTGTGCCCCTGTCCTTTAAGGTCCCCCGCACTCTGAGCTCCTGTCCTGCCGTGTACTCAGGAACGTGAGGCCCATCGTTACCTTCTCCCACGGGCTCCTTTCTACTGGCTCTTTTCTGGCAGCAGAGAAACGTGCTCCACGCGTCACCATCTTCAACAAAACAAAACCTCCGGACGCATCTTGAGTCCTGTGCCCCCTTCTCGCAGGGGCCACCTTGTGGTTGGGCTTCTGGAAAGCGGAGCCTCGGCTTCCTGAGCCCACTTCCTTCCAGCTCACTCCCCAGCCTGGATTCTGCCTCCTTCCCTCGGCTGATCAGCCTCCTCCAAGTTCAGCAGGTATCTCCTCAGGGCTAAATCCTTATAAAAACAACTAATTTACAAGTGAAACAGTCTTGATTTTACTGCAGCATTCTGCAGCATTTTATGCTTTTGTCCGTTTCTTTCCTTTCTTTTCCCATGAATCTTTAAGAAAAAGTACTCCCCTGTCCTTTTTACTTTTCTGTCTGCTCTTTTTCAATCACTTCCATAGGTTTTTACTCCTGTCTACTCATTTAGTTTTGTTTTTTCAGGTGTTTTAGGGTCTGCCAAAATTAGTGTTCTCTCTCTTCTCTGGACAAGACCATACTTTGATTATTTTTAATACACACACACACACACACACACACACACACACACACAAAATACTTCCTCGTATTATTACCTATTAAGTACATACCATAAATAATATTTCAGTAATACCTGCAATTTCCTTCATCCTCTGTCTGAAGATGGGTATGTTTCATTTCCTGAAGGGGCCTCAGCTCCAGAACTCCTGAAAGACTAACACAGAGGGATCATGTGAGTCTTATAACCAAGCATTTGTAGGCCTGACAAAGCTTCCCTTCCAACTAAGTGAGACCTACATGGAGTACTCTGACCCCTTTGTTATTTTCCTCCAGAAAGAGAAGACATAGTTATAAGTCTGGATAGGAAGAACTTATTGGTTATGTTGAGGATTTTTTGTCATTGTACTTTGAAAATAGGAGCCATTGAAGGATTTTAAGCAAGGAGTCAACATAATCAGATTTTTATGTTGTTATACTGTATTGTGTGATATTTTTTGGCAACTGGCCAGCACAGGGATTCAAACCCTTGAACCTGCTGTTATCAGCATCATGCTCTACTGAGTGAAGATTTCTGTTTTTGAAAGATCACTCTGGCTTTAGATTGAGGAATAGATTGGAGGGGAACAAGAATTGGTATAGGAAGACCAATTAGGAGACTTTAGATATTCTGAAGGTAAAATGATCAGTTATGGTGATAAGCTGGTGGGAGAAAGGGAAGTGTCAAAGATGACACTTAGTATTCTGAATTGTTCAATATAATAAATAGTGGTGCAATTTACTAAGATAGGAAGCCCTGATAAAAGATCAGGATTTTCAGGGTAGGGGGAGTACAATTTTGAATATGTTGAATTTGGAGTATCTGGTATATACCAGTGGAGATGTTTAGGATCTCAGAGAAGTTAGGCCTGAGAGGATGTAACTGAGAATAATCATGTGGGTGGATGTTTAAGCCATGATCATGGGTGATAGATATTACCTAGGGAGAGTATATAAAGTGAGACTAAAACATGGCAAAGGAACTATAGCAATTACGAGCCAGAAAACGAGGGGTGGCTGCAATGTATGAGACTGGTGACAGAGTTAGGATGAATAGGATGATGAGGAACAGAATGAGTATATGGTGTCACAGAAATCAAGGAAAAGATTATATCAAAGAGGAAGTTGTGGTCTAAAGTATCATATAACACTTGTAAGTCAAGTAAAATGAGAACTGGAAAATGTGCATTGAATTTACTGACCTTAAGGGTATGGTCACTGTGTGATCATACCACATTTTCCTTACCCAGTCGTATGGCAGTGGACATTTAAGTTGGTTCCAGTACATAGCTGTTATACACAGAGCTGTGAAAACATGAGAGTGCAGGTATCCCTTTGATGTGATGATTTCCATTCCTTTGGGTATACATATTATTTAAAATGGAAGCTTCTTAGTTAGGCAAATAAAAAAAGGATTAGTTAATAGGATAGGCATGAGGAGATGGGTTCTAAACAAAAGGTGGAAAGGGTTGATTTTTCATGAGCAAGAAACAGTCACCTTCTTTAAGTCAAAAGGGCAGGAGAAGATGGTTGCATATGTGAGTTGCTTTGTTTGTTTGGCAATGGCAAGTTGAAGGAATTCCCATTTGATGCCTTTTATGTTTCCTGGGAAGAAAATGCTGAGATCAACTGAAGGAGAGAGACTGGATGGAAAAGGTTTGGAGATCTGAAGGGTGTGGAAAATCTGAAATAACCATTGAAAAGGGAGAAGAGCAACTTAACCAAACAAGAGGATTTCTGGTTTGTGTTCAGGGCCCATTTGTGGTTGACTAAAATGAATTTTGAGGGTTACTAGTCCATCTAGCTGTGGGCCTTTGATATCACTGGGATGAGTAGATGCAGGTACAGAGAGCACTTAAGAGTTAGGCTCATCCAGACTGGTGTTTTGCCATATAGAAGAGACCAAAAGAAAGAGGGAGTTTAGGATATTGGCAAAAGTGTTATGGAAAGACAACATAATCTAAGTCAGATAAAGATAAAGGTGGAAAATAATGGAGGGGTGATGGATTGTAAGAAACTAATGAGTCAGTGAACTGCTGGAGGTCCTGATGAGATCAAAGAATGGCTGGAAAGATAAAGGACAAGTGATAGTAGCTTGAGGAGGCTAAACTAATTTATTTTGGAAAAGTCCAAGAGCTACTGACTAGAGAAAATGAATAAAGACAGAAAGAAAAAGCAGCCAATGAATAAAAGACAGCCAGTGCAGGTTGTGTATGAGAGAGTTGTTTGAGCAATATGGAGTAGGACTTTGGAAATAACTGCCTTATGTCTAGGAGACAATTAACATGTGTTCTATTTATTGAGCAAATCCTGTGAAAACTCTCCTAAGGACCTGGTATAACAACCATGGAAAGTAGTCATGCTCTTATTTCCACTTAACTGATGAGGAAACTGAGGCATGGAATATTTACAGAACTTGCTCAAAGTCACACAACTAAGAACTGGCAAAACTGAGGTTTAAAGCCAGGCAACCTGATCACAGGGTCCTGATTTGGAAAAGGCAGCTTTTAAAAATCTTTAAAATTCTCTGCTATAGATAATGCTACTCTCTACTTTCATCACAGTTGGTGTTTTCTGGAGACCATGAAGTAAACATTTGAATTATCGTTGATTTTGTTGGGGTGGAGAGTAGGAGGTACACAGGGGCATTTAATGTGGGTTCATGCTGAAGCAGGACTTGAAGGTGGCAGGAAGGAGACCTGGCTGTATTCTGATGGCCCTTCAATATTAGTGTTTAAAATACTTTGCAGACAGATTTTAAAATGGAGAGAAAGGGAGGCTGCAGACATTTTAAAATGGAGAGAAAGGGAGGGAGGGAGGGAGAGAGGGAGAGAGAGAGAGAGAGAGAGAGGATGAGGAGGAGGAGTGGTATAGAGGGTTAGAAATCATGATTCTCATTTGATCTTTAGACAGGGCCCTTTAGCTAAAAACTTATGAGACAAAAGTCCTTAGCTGTGGGGCAACAGCCCACAACTAGTGGGGCAAAAAGCCTATCTAATCAATTCTAATCAAGTATATGTTGATTCTCAGTTGATTTTTAGTACAGGGTTTTTAGGTAATGCATGTATGGGAAAAAAGTCCTTTGTTAGGAGACAATGGTCTACAGCTAGGGGTTAAGAGCCCATGGAATCAACTCTAATCACTGTTTAGGTAAGGGATTGTATACACTCATTGTTAATGGGTTGTTAACATATTGATTTCATTAAAAGATCTTAAAGAATTGCTGTAGGAAAATATGTAAGAAATGTTTGCTAAAGAGAAAGATTTTGTTAATGGAAACTTAAGATACAATCGCAGATAGATACAATAATAGGATTGTTTTAGCTGTTATAAAAATAGTTATATCTTGAGTTAAAGATAATGTTCACAGTGTAACTAGCTTATCATTTCACTAATTATACTTTGGAATATCATGCTGTTAGTTTTAATGATATTACTATGTTCTATTGTTTAAGCTATACTTAGCTGTGGATAACTTTTGTCATGTTGCCCATGTCTTTGTGTCCTTTTGAAATGATTGATCCAACTGATTTTTTCTTGTGAAACATCCTTGTCTTTACAACAAAAACAGAAGCTAACTTTGAATTAGGGCTGTACCCAGTCTCTCCTTCTAATAGAGGGGTTGCTGAGGTGCAGTCCTATTGGGCTTCTCATTGCATTCATGTTGTTTTGAGTAATCTTCTTTGAGTCTCCATTACACAGTGAGAAGTGTAACAGAGGGGTCATAGCCACATCATGTATAGTGCCTTAAGGGTCATCCATGAGGAAATTTTTACCAGTGATAAAGAGTTACAGGAGCATGTTTCATATTGATCTGGGCCAGTGTGTTCCAGTAAAGAAGCATGATCACACATGAAGCATAATGAAAAAAATTTTTTAATTGCAGCAAATATGTAAATTTAGACTGCTGTCAAATTTCTCTTATATTTAAATCTAGATTTTTCAGACTTGGGCTCTTGGACCAGCTTTTATTTTCGTCTCTTGTATCAGTTATTTCTATAACCAGACAGAATTCTTTTATGTTTAGTAAAGAAGTGCAGGGAAATTCAGTTCTTTCCCTCCAGCTTGGATGACCTATTTCCTAAGTACTGCTCCTACTTCTGAGTCCATATACTCTGGTTTCCCTTCTGCTTATAGGGATGAACTATCTGGACCAGCAAAGCTCAGCCCCCACTGTGCACCAGATCTCATCCCAGCTCACCCAATCAAAGATGCAGTCAGCAGTTCTCCACTCTGTATCCAGCATTGCCAGTTTCCTCTCTACCAAATCTGTTTATCAGCATGCAAAAATGGTGCTATTTCTCATATCTTAAAAAACAAAAACAAAAACAAAAACAAAAGCAAAAACAAAAGCAACACACCCACTGGACCGCACATCTCCTTTAAGATACCACCTCGTTTAGTTTTACTACCTGTTTTTGCTTCCTTCTCTTTGGTCATTGAGGAATATCCATGACATTGCTTAGTATTTTTTTTAATGTAAAGTTTTCCTATCTCCTATAAGCATAGTTGACATTAGCTGACAGATTACTACGTTAGGTACCATACTACATTTTCTGTAGTATCATCTCATTTAATACTCATACTACCCCTAGGAGATACTTTTATTGTCAGCTCTGTTTTGCAGAAGAAAACATTGAGGCTTTTACACTATAACTAGTTTCCCCAGTGTCACATAGACCGTAAGTGAGGGGATATTCAGGACCATGTAGTTTGATTCCAGAGTTCCTGTCCCTTCTACTACACAACCTGTTTTCCTACATAGACATTTTATCATCAATTTCAAAATCTAAGGAGAAAAATAGAATTAAGGGAATAGTTTTGTATTTGTGACGTACTTAAATGATGAGATTATTGGCATAGCATCACCTTATACTCTCTCTCCTATTTGGTATTTACAGTGAAAAGTTTAGTGAAATAAATGACAACAGACTGCTATGGATCGAATTGTGTCCCACAAAATTCACATGTTGAAACCCTAATCTCTCCCTCTCCTTCCCACCATGTAAGGACACCTGAG
>NW_007734086.1:77897-88911 GCF_000696425.1 Galeopterus variegatus | reverse complement strand
CTTAAATGATGAGATTATTGGCATAGCATCACCTTATACTCTCTCTCCTATTTGGTATTTACAGTGAAAAGTTTAGTGAAATAAATGACAACAGACTGCTATGGATCGAATTGTGTCCCACAAAATTCACATGTTGAAACCCTAATCTCTCCCTCTCCTTCCCACCATGTAAGGACACCTGAGAAAGTGGCCATCTACAAACCAGGAAGAGAGCCTTTACCAGAAACTGACCATAATGGCACCTTGATCTTGGACTTCTAGACTTCAGAACTGTGAGGAATAAATTTCTGTTGTTTAAGCCACCCAGTCAATGGCAATTTGTTATGGCAATTTGAACTGACTGAAATACAGATCCGATCATTGTTACTTCATTTAGAGCTCTTCTGTTAAATTAAAAGAAATAACATTGGTATTGTTTTTTTGGCTTAAGTTTTTTCTCTTTTTTCCCCAATTTTTTTAATTATAGAAAAATAAATATAATGTAAAATATACCATAATATAATTTTAAGTGTACAGTCAGTGATATTAAACACGTTTATATTTTTGTACACTCATTGCCATCTATCTCCATAACTCTTCATCTTATAAAATAGAAACTCTATACCCATTAAACAATTACCTCTCATCCCTCCTGTTGCCTAAGTCCCTGACAATTACCATTCTATTTTCTGTCTCTATGATTTTGACTAAGTATGTCATATAAATGGAATCATACAGTTTAGTATTTGCCTTTTTGTCACTGGTTTATTTCACTTACCATAATATACTCAAGTTGCACCCATGTTGTAGCATATGTCAGAGTGTCCTTCCTTTTAAAGACTGGTAATGTTTCATTGTGTGTATTAAATGTTATACACACATACACATACACACACACACACACACACACACACACACACCCATTTTGTTTATCCATTTATCCACTGATGGACACTTGGGTTGCTTTCATGTTTTAGCTATTGTGAATAAAGCTGTTATGGACATTGGTATACAAATATCTCTTTGAGACTCTGTTTTGAGTTCTTTTGAGAATACACCCAGAAGTGAAATTACTGGATCACATGATAATTCTATTTTTAATTTTTTCAGGAACTACTATACTTTTATCCTCTGTGGCTGTCTGTCATTATTAGAGTATTCTTTATATGTCTGAGTTGAATTATTGCGTTAAGTCTTCTATTTCCTTACTTGTTTTTTGTTTGTGTTTTCTGTTTATTATTGATTGTGGGATATTGAAATCTACTTATCCCTTCAATTGTCAGTTTTTGCTTCATACATTTTGATGCTCTGACTAAGGTGCATGATAGGGTTTGGATGTGTTGTCCCCACCAAATCTCATGTGGAAATCTGATCCCCAATGTGGCAGTGCTGGGAGCTGTTTGAGTCATGGGGGTGGATCCCTCATGAATAGATTAATGCTCTCCCTAGGTGAGGGGATTAATGAGTGAGTTCTCATTCTATTAATTCCCTTGAGAGCTGGTTGTATAAAAGACGCTGGCACCTCCTCTCTTGCTTCCTCTCACCATGTGATCTGCTTACACCCGCTGGCTGCCTGCCACTTTCCACCATGAGAAGAAGCAGCCAGAGGCCCATGCCAGATGCAGCTGTCCCAGAATCATAAGCCGAACAAACCTCTGTTCTTTATGAATTACCCAGTCTCAGGCATTTCTGTTACAGCAACATGAAATGGACTAATACAGTCCATAAATGTTTATAATTGTTATATCTTCTTGTATCAAACCTTTTAATCATATAATGCCCTTCTTTGTCTCCTTCATTGTTTCTTGTCCTTCCTGTCTTCTTCTTTTTTTTTTTTTAATTTAAAGGTTTTTTTGTCTTATATTAAAATAGCTTCCCCTGCTCTCTTCTGGTTACCTGGTTACCATTTTTATGGAATATCTTTTTCCATCCTTTCACTTTCAATCCATTTGTGTCTTTTTAGATAAAGTGAGTCTCTTTTAGATAGAAGATAGTTGGATTGCAGTTTTTTAATTCATTCTGCCTATCTCTGTCTTTTGATTGGAGCATTTAATTAATTCACATTTAAAGTAATTACTGATAGCAAGGGGCTTGCTCTCATCATTTTGCTACTTGTTTTCTATATGCCTTATAGCTTTTTGTTTCTCATTTTCTGAATTACTATCTTCTTTTATTTTTAGTCAATTTTTTTATACTATGCTACTCCTTTACATCTTCATCCTTAACCGTTTCTGTTGTTGATGTCACAAAATCATATCTATATGTTGCATGTCCCAAGACATAATTAAAACATAAATTATTGTAAATGCATCAGTATAAAAACATAAATTATTGTAAATGCATCAGTCTCTTAAATTATGTAAAACAACAAAATGTGGAATTACTAACCAAAGTTATAATAATACTAGCTTTTAGACTACTAATTTTTTAAAAAATGTATTAGTCTCTTAAATCATTTTGAAAACAAAAAGCACAGTTACAAGCCATTGTTATGGTAACACTAGCTTTTATAATTGTCTATGTATTTACCTTTACTGAAATATTTATTTCTTTATACAGCTTTGAGTTATTGTCAGTGTCCTTTCATTTCACCTTGCAAGACTCCCTTGATCATTTCTTGCAGGGCAGTCTAGTGGGAATAAACTCCCTTACCTTTTGTTTATCTGAGAATGTCTTAATTCCCCCTCACTTTTGAAGGATGATTTTGCCAGATATAAGATTCTTGGTTAGCAGCTTTTTTCTTTAATTACTTTGAATATATTGGCCCATTGCCTACTGGACTCCAATGTATGTGATGAGAAATCTGCTGATGATCTTATTGAGAATCCCTTGCATATGATAAGTCACTACTCCCTCACTGCTTTCAAGATTCTCTCTTAGTCTTTGACTTTTGAAAGTTTGATTATAATGTGTCTCAGTGTTGGTCTGTTTGAGTTCATCTTATTTGGATTTTGTTGAACTTCTCGGATGTTTATATTTGTGTCTTTCATCAAATTGGTAACTTTTTAGCTATTATTTTTTCAAATATTCTCTCTTCCCCTTTTTCTTCTTCTTAGACTCCCTGAGTGGATATTTTGGTCCATTTGATTGTGTTCTACAGGTCCCTTAGATTCTGTTTACTTTTCTTCAGTCTCTTTTTTTGTTTTGTCTATTCTTCCAACTAGATAATTTCTATTGTCCTATCTTATTCACTGATTCTTTCTTCTTCCTGCTCATATCTGCCTGTGAACTCACCTAATGAATTTTTTCTTTTCAGTCATTCTACTTTTCAGTTCCAGAATTTAATTTTGATGTTTTTTTGTAGGGTTTCTATCTCTTTATTAATATTTCCATATTGTTCATACCTTGTTTTCTTGACTGAATTTTTTCTTTTCAGTCATTCTACTTTTCAGTTCCAGAATTTAATTTTGATGTTTTTTTTTAGGGTTTCTATCTCTTTATTAATATTTCCATATTGTTCATACCTTGTTTTCTTGACTTTATCCACATCTTCCTTTAGTTTTCTGGGTATCTTTTAGACAGTATTAAAATTTATGTCTTATAGATCTGTCATCAGGTCCTTATTTGGGGATAGCTTCTACATATGACCTATTTTCCCCTTTGAATTGGCAATACCTTTCTGTTCTTTTGTATGCCTCATGATGTTTTTTGTTGAAAACTGGACATTTGAATCTGCTGATGTGCTAACTCTGGAAATTAGATTCTCTTTCTCCAGATTTTACTGTTTTTATCATTGTTTTTGTTGAGAGAGACAGAGAGACAGAGAGAGAGTGTGTGTGTGTGTGTGCGTGTGTGTTTATTGTTGTAGGTTGTCTCTCTGCCAATTATTAGCCTGAGGTATAAATTTAAGGTTTTCTTGGGTTTCTTTCTGAGTCTGTGCCTTTCCCTGGGCATGTGTGGTCACTTTCTAAGTTTTTGTATATACACAGTTGCTTTTGAATGTTCTAGTCTTTATTGTTTGACTCCCAAAAGGGGAAAAAAGAAAAATAAAGGGTTGAGGAAAACATTGTCCCTTTAAATCCTGTGGAAATCACTTCAGCCTGAGGTGAAGGAGCTTGCAACAACAGAGGGAGGTGCAGTAACAAAGGCTGCCCACCTCTTTATCTGCACCTGTTTGATCTTAGCAGCAGTCAGTGATCAGAGCTCTGATCCAATATCCCTGATACTTGGAGGACATAGGTTTTTTTTGCACACCTGTGTTTCTGCAAATTGTGTGAAAACTGCTACAAGAACACATGCATGGCTGCCTGCCACAGGCTGGGCATGGTGGATGTGTAGCTGCTACTGTGCTAAGAGCTGAAATTGATCAAAATTAACTACAGTTTACAGTCCAAACCTTCTCCTAGGAACTGCAAGTCTTCAATAGACTCCAGAATTCCAAAATATTTACATAACACAGATTCTGCCAATGTAATTGTTGTCTAGGCAGGAGACAGATTCCTGGTGCTTTCTACTCTTCCCAGAATCTTCTAAACAATGGCACTTAAAGAAATTAAGCTTTAGCAATTATATGTAAAGGTAACTATTACATGGCTAAGGGAAGCTTAATTGATCTTCCTAAGGAAATGTTTTCTCTCCTTTACTACAAAAGGGAGATGGTATCAGAACACCACATCTTTCTCCATGGATATCTTAAAAACAGTCATTCACAATCCTGGTTACATATAAGCATCACTTGAAAAACTTTTTGAAAATACAGATTTTCAGATCTGATGAATCAGAACACATGGGGCATGAGGGGGTGCCTATAAATCCCCCCCATATCATAATTAATTGCCAGTGACTATCTTCTAAAAGTAGAGAGGTAGGTTGAGGCAGAGAGTGGGAGAGTCACCCTGTGATAATGTGTGAATTGGGAAAGGCACAGAGATAAGTCTGCTTGTATTTCTTACCTTAAGTAGGTTTTGAGACACGCTTGATGGGATGCCAGAAAGTGTCACCCAGTGAACCTCTGTGATTTTAAATAGCTTGTCCCAGACTAATATTGTTCCTTTTAAAGCTGTTAGAAGTCTCTGGAGGCAACTATCTATATGCTACTTCTATGCTAATTTGGTTTAAAGATGAGAGGCCTTTAAAAAAGGTATAAAAGAATTAATGGGACTTGCATTTCTGACCCCTACCTATCTCTTCATAATTACTTTCCTATATATATCTGTTAGTGTCTCCAATCCAGGAAAGTCTTTTGTATCTGTGAAACCTTATATGCTCAAATTCTATCCGCCTCTGCATGAAACAATGAAACATGCTCTCCAAATACACACCCTCTTCTCTCCCCCACCCCCCCGCCCCACCATCTAGTTAATCTCAAATTAGCCTTAAAGTTCATTTCAAATGAGCTCTCCAAAGAAGTCTTCCTTGATTGACCTTTCTACAATCTAAGTCAGGTATCAAGTCCTTCTTTTAATCTTTCATTTTATGCTTTAATTTTTCCTTGTATTTTCAGAGTCTGGTGTTATATGGTCATTTGTGTAACTATTTTGTTAATTTACGTTTCTCTCATTGAAATCTAGGTTTTTTGAGAATTGAGCCTGGGTCTCATTTGTTCTTTGCTGTCCAGACCTGATAAAATGCCTTTTCCCTAGTACAGGTTCAGACACTATTTGTTGAATGAGTGAAGTAAATGAAAGAGAGACTATTTTAGATCGTCCTTTACTTTCCCCACCCATGGCAGAAAACTGTTTCATTAATTTGCTCAGTAAGGTTTTTAAAAATGTCGCCAATGTGCCAAAGTCTGTGAGAATTAAATGATAAGTCATTTATAGATTCTGTCTTTGAAGTCCTTAGGGTCTAGTGGGGAATAAAATATATGTATTTAAGTAGCTATTCACAGGAGACTGTAAAGGAAATTTTGTTAGCTTAAAAAAAAATACAAAACTACTGTATGATCCCACTTACATAACATTCTTGAAAAAACAAAATTATAGAAATGGAGAACATATTAGTGGTTGCCAGGGATTAAAAAGGTGGTGGAGGTAGGAAGAAAGTCAGTGTGTCTGCAAAAGAATAAAAGATTCTTGTGGTAATGGAAATATCCTGTTTCTTGACTATATCAATGCTAATATCCTGGTTTTGATACTCTACTATAGTTCTGGGAGATATTACCATTGGAGGAAACTTAATGAAAGGCTGAGGAATCTCTCTGTATTACTTCTTACAACTCCACATGAATCTGCCATGTTGAAGGGATACCTGCACTTCCATGTTTATCATGGCTCTATTTACAATAGCCAAGAGTTGGAATCAACCTAAATGTCCCTCATTGGACACCTGGATCAGGAAAATACACACACACACACACACACACACACACACACACAAACACACAGAATGGAATACTACCCTGCCATAAAAACAAATGAAACTTGTAAGTGGGAGCTAAAAAAATCCAACAATTAAATGAAAGAAGAAAGAAAAATACAATAATCACAATTATATGTTGAACTTTCAAAAGGAGAGAACAGAACTGAGGTTCCTAGAGGTGGGAAATGGGGAGTCAGAGGGGTATAGGAGGAAATGGTAAAAAGTCGTGAAAAACAATTACACAGTATAATGTTGGATATACTAATAATCCTGATTTGAGCATCACGTATTGCACACAGATGTTGATATTCAACTCTGTTCCCCACAGCTATGTACAATCAACCATGTTTCAATAAAAATAAAATGAGAAAAAGAATATACAATTATCTTAAAAATTTAACTTTAAAAAGTTAAAAAATTGGGGCACAATGAAGGAAATGAGTACGTCAGTTTGTCAGTTATGGCATGAGCCTTGTAACCTTGATGTCATAACGGTTAGTGATCCTGACTACGGGGGAATCCTCATGCTTTGTGGATTTGTCTACAGTGCTCTGCCAAGTGCTATAGACATAACTGATTTTCAGTGCCAAGAATTAAAGGAAAAAGTGTTCACATCAACCAAAAGGCACTCCAAGCCTTTTGGTGGTCATTCAAGGTTTCACTGCACAAGGTAGTCTTTTAAAATACCCTTTTTGATTGTCAAAACAGACTGGCAGTCCCAGGAATTGTTTGGTCTTGTTTACTCAAAAACATATGAACTAATTCTCAACTTTTATACTGGTTTCATGGAAAGCTAGTCATTTTCATAAGATTTAGTGCTGCTGAACTCAGGAGAGCAGGCTTTGTATTCTTAGAGAAGATACTTTCTGGGCTCCATGAGAGACAATCTTCTGTAGGTCAATGAGAATGTCTGCCCCATATGTAAAAATGTTTACATTGTCTTCAATTCTAGTTGGTTTTAACTCTTATGACCACAGAGTCCTGATGGAGCTTGCTTTTAGCTCAACCAAATAATACCTAAGGATTTCTTGTGTTAGAAACTTTTTGATGGTTCCAGTATTATTTGGTGTTCTTTAGCAATTTTTTCTCCATGTTTGAATATTGATTTCGATCACTTTTTCCAGAATCCTCAATTATCTAAATGTTTATGCTAATGTGAAATCAAATTATAATTACTTCTTTGCATATCTCCATATTATTTTGTTTTATATGTGTTGGACCACAAATTGTCATTTATTTATTTATTTATTTATTTATTTATTTATTTAGTTTACCAGATTTTAAGTGCTTGGTGAGTATAAACTATCAGATCCATATGAGTCTTCTTTGCAAAGTGCAATGTTTTATATGTGTTGGACCACAAATTGTCATTTATTTATTTATTTATTTATTTATTTATTTTACCAGATTTTAAGTGCTTGGTGAGTATAAACTATCAGATCCATATGAGTCTTCTTTGCAAAGTGCAGTGTTGTGGCTTAAGCAGAGTAAATATTTATTAGGTGATTTAAAGGAAATATACTTTTAAAAGGTATAGATTGGCATAAAACATTAGGGACATGTAATTATAATTTTCCTTTAAAAATGAAGCAGAAACTTTTCTCAAAGGACATACCTGTCACTGATAATCAGAATTAACCAGCAGCAAATATTTATGGAGAACTTTAGAGTTTAAGAACACTTTTGATACCTTACTTCATTTTAACCTTCTGTTATAACACTGTAAATAGGTACTAATTTTTCCAGATTAGAAATTCTATTCATTACTTTTATTGGCATTTTGCAAGATTAGAGACATGAGTACTCTAAATTTTGGATGGTCTCTTGACATATATTGTGTATGCAAGGTATATTATATATTGGATTATTATCTTTAAAAGAATATCTCCAAAGATGCTCCAAACATAGTCCCCTGCAGCCCTTGGCATCACTGTCTGGACATTTTGGCACTGCTTTCTGCATCATCCTTATTTTAATGAGAAATAGCACATATTTACAGTTGAGTAGTTTTATTAGCCTTTCTTATGTCAGTAGGATTTGGGAGTTATGACAAGTTTCTTTCATTCTGTGCTCTTTCTATCCCATTCAGCCCAACCTGGCAGTGTTTCTGCTTATATAAAATTCTCACAAGCTCTGTATGCCCCCCATGGCTGTCACCGGTATTTTCTTCATTAGATAGAAGTCAGTGCACAATCTTTCTGAGAAAATTTCTTTTTTTTTCTTCTGCCATGATGACCAAGGGACAATGTCCTTAAGCATTTTAGAGTCCCTCTGGTTAGGTTGAGGGAATCTGTGAGCATACCCTTAATCTCTTCAAAGAGCCTTTTGTATGACTGAACAATATTTTGTTCTTTATGAAGTTTTAGTGACAGGTTGTACAGCCACACACTCAGCTTTTTTCTCTGTGATATACTTTCTGAAACATCCTCTTAATTTTATCATCTTTTGAATCTGCATGGGCTGAGAATTTCCCAAATTTCTTTTCTCTTTTGTTTAACAGTTCTTCTCTCAATTTATCTTTCTCTTCTCACATTTTAATATAAGCAGCAAGGAAAAAAACAAAAACAGAAAACAGGCCACCCCTTTCAACACATTGCTTGAAAATCTCTTCACTTAAATATCTGAGTTTACCATTTGAAAAGTCTGCTTTCCACATATGTACAGGGCACAAGTCCACTAGCTTTTTGCCCACTTATAACAAGGATCTCCCTTCCTCCTGTTTTCAATAACATGTTTCTTCTGAGCCAGCAGTGCCTTTTAAATCCATATTTCTTCTCACAGTTCATTTGTGATGATTAGGCATTCTGTAGGGCTACTTAGGTGTTCACTATAATGCTCCTCAGTAACTTCTATGCCCTCACTAGCAGAAAAATTTCAATATTTCTACTAACAGTCTGTTCAAGGCAATCCAGCTTTCCTTTTTTCCCCCTACCATCCTCAAAGTTCTGCCCACCTCCACTTACTGCTGATTCCAAAGCCACTTCCACATTTTTAGGTGTTTATTAAAACAGCACCCTACTTCCAGGTACCAAAGTCTGTATTCATGTTTTTATGCAGCTATAACAAATTAGCACAAACTTAGTGGCTTAATGCAACAGAAACTAATTGTGTTATAATTCTGTAGGTCAGAAGTACAGGTTAGCTTGACTGGGTCCTCTATGTAGCATCCCATAAGGCTGATCAAAGTGTTGGCAGGGATGCTTTCCTTACTGAAAGGTCTGGGGAAGAATCCTCTCCTTGGCTCATTCAAGTTTTTGGCTGAATTCAGTTACTTGAGGTTGAATTCAGTTACTGAGGTCCCCCTTTCCTTGCTGGCTATCAGCTGGGGGCTGGTGTTTGCTCCTAGGGGCTGGCTGTATTCCTTCTTATGCTTTCCAGGTGGCCCCTGCCAACAGTGGTAGATTGAGTCTCTCTCACACTTCAAGTTTCTTTGACTTCCCCTTCTGTGCCATCTCCCTAACTCCATTTGGACAAAGTTCTCTGATTTTAACAGCTCATGCGATTAGACTGGGCCCACTAGTATAATCTTCCTATTTAAGGTTCATAATACTAATTACATCTGCAAACTTTTTGAAGTGCTCTCTTATTTCAATCCCCAACTATGGCCTATGAAGACATTGTGTGACTGGACCCCTGAACACTTCTCTGGAGGGGAGTGACTGTACCAGGTAAATATTTTTAGTATATTGTTCTGGCTGTTGGTGGATAATAAACTGGAGAGCAGGCAAAAGTGGAAGCAGAGAGACAAATTAGGGGAGGCAATCATCCTTATTACCCATAACAAGGGCTCCATCTTGGGCGTGACAGTGAAAATGAAAAATAGAGCAGATAGATTTGGAATATGTATGCGAGACAAAACCAGCTGGGTGGCTTTTCTGTCAACGCTGAATACAAATGCAACTGATACCCAGCCTAGAAAATGGTGATTATTTAATAAATATCTGAAGGCAAGAGATGGAAGGATTTGACTGGTCTGACTGTTTACTTGCTTCATCTCTGTTTTCATCATTTATGAAATATCACAAAAAAGAAAGAATATTTCAACAAATAAAATCTCATCAAGAGGCTTTTTAGTCACTAGGGAAAAATGAAACTTCTTTCCTACACTCACCCTGGCTCTTAGTTATGTCATGTCATAGATAGGACATGCAAGAAAGATTAAGTACTAAATTTGTAAAATGTTGTATTTAACCTAAGTGACAATAATAATAGGTATGATTTATCAGGGGTATACTGTAGGTATATGGTAAGGTATATGTAGGTATTATGGTAAGGAGTTTATGTACCTAATATTGTCTGACCCTTACATCTGTTCCATGAGGTGGGATCATTTCTCTTGTATTTACAGAGGTCCTTGATGCTCAGAGGTCTCATGGTTTCTCCCAGGTCACCACATTAACAATTAGTGGAATTCACATCTGAAACTAGATATGTTTATTTCAAAGCACAGGCTTTTACCCAACATGCAGAACTACTGCCTCTATTCTTTCTTTCCTTTTGGATTTCATAGATGATTCTGTAATCATTTAGCTTCTCTCTTGCCACTGAAATCATCCTTTACTTTGTGGCGAGTAAAAGAATAAGTCCCATTTGCTTTGTATATAGTGAAAACTGGAACAGAATGCTTTGTGAACAGAGAAAGGAATGAGAAGTCCAGCTATCAAAAGAGAGAGAGAGAGAGAGAGAGAGAGAGAGAGAGAGAGAAAAGAAAGAAAGAAAGAAAGAAAGAAAGAAA
>NW_007734086.1:65783-76944 GCF_000696425.1 Galeopterus variegatus | reverse complement strand
AGAAAGAAAGAAAGAAAGAAAGAAAGAAAGAAAGAAAGAAAGAAAGAAAGAAAAGAGAAAAGAAAATCAGAGACAAAGACAAAGGTGATAAAAAATGTTTGGGTTGAGAGAAATTGCCTACTGATGTAGCTGTAGACATGGTGATGTCATAAAGAAGACAGAGGATTTTCCAGGCCTTTGCATGAAGTCCATGTGAATTGCCCCATAAGATCTACTGATAGAGAGAGGACAAATCATTATTTTAAAAAATTTAGAGGTGGCCTGACCCTTCTAGGCCCTTATTACCAATCCAGACCAGGACGGCCCTGGTGCAGTCCAGACCTGGGGGTCGCGAAATCACTGCCATGGTATTTAGTTATTAAATAATAAACAATGAAAAATGAGCTTTGTTTAGGTCAAAAGATGAAGATGACTGTCACTTTATTATGAGTGGAATTACAGACAGATGCTTATAGGACGTATGTAACCCCTACTCCCGAGCACCTAAGAGAACATCTCTCTTTTTAGGTTCAGAGAAATCTCCTTAGAATCCTGTCAATTTCCACTGTTGACTGGGTCTTTTCCTCCAGTATAAAGGCTGAGGTAGTTCCTCTTCTTCTTTCTCCTCCTCCTCTTCCTCATATTTCTTCTCCTTCTTTGAGCCAGTTTATATTACATTCACACTTTCTCATTTCTACCAAAATATTCTAATAGAGTCAATGACTGTGAGTGAAGAAGCAATGTGACCTAGGAGAATCCCTTTGAGTATAAAGCTATGTTGTAACACATTTTATATATTTACAAGGTACCATCCAGCTTTGTTGATTCAAAGTCATGAGATTTATCCCTCCACTCCCAAAGTAAAAGATCAGTCCCACCAGAAAGGCTGATGGCTCTGGGGAAAGGAGGCTGAGGGGAGGAAAGATGGGGGGGTGTACTTCATGGAACTATTCCTCCAAGCAGGAGCTTTAGAAAGTAGGTCAACACCCATAGATGCCAGGTGGCTATGAGCATAGGCTTGCAAGTTAGGCTGTCTGGGCTCAAACCTTGTCTCTGTTGTTTTTGACAGTTTAGTTAACTTTTCTGTAAGTTTCCTGTTCTATATCTTGATGTGGTTATTTGCAGATTAAATGACAAAGTGTGCATAACATTTAGTAGAGTGTTTGGCACATGGTAGGTGCTCAATAAACATTATAGAAGAATGAAATGCTCTGGGCTTTTAGATATCTCCTTTGTTTGGTTTCAAGGAAGTGGGTGATTTTAGTACTTTATCAAACTAAAGGGTGAAGTATTTAAATGACTCTTTCTAGGTCAATTTATGTTGAAGTTTCCATCAGTATCTTAGGTGTCTATACACATAGATATCTACGTTAGAAAAATAAATCTGTACAAACAAGCAGATGTGCATCTGTATTTCCAATTGGTCATATATTTTTAGTTTGGTAATACCATTACAGTTGCTATCTAGAAAAATTGTGTTTCATAAAAATGTTCAAAAACACATACATAGGGTAAAATTGTTGAAATAAAATATGGGAAGAAGCCACTTTGTGTCTCCAGGCACTTTTACTTTGTACTTATATTCAGTATGCCCTAAGCTTTGTATTCAGATTATCCTTCAGGCATGCCTCATGGAAAATTATTTTCACTTCATAAATATCATTGAAGAGTTTTAACTTTAACTGTCCCATGAATCAGGGGAGCCACAGAGATATTTCCAGGTGAGATGTCTTTGATCTCATTTTAGTTTTAGTGTTTCCACAAGTACTTCTTAGTAGTAGGGGGTGCATGAGTGCTGTGCCCAAGTTCCCTCAGCATCCTTCATAGGGTCTTAAATTATTTAAATCTCAGGTCCACCAGAGCATTAAATTTGTAAATTAAACCAAGAGATAAGGTTGTTTCTGCATCAGAGGTCTAAGGCACATATTAGGCAGAAATTGTCAGAAAGAAATTTCATTGCTGACAAAATTGATCACCTTCTGACTCTCCAGGGATAAATTGAAGTGTGTCCATGACTTGCACACATGACCTTCTGACCTCTGGTTGGGGTTTGTTTTGTTTTGTTTTTTAAGTTGGGTTCAGCTTGTAGGCTACGGTTTTAGCCAGTATCTATGGGAAAATAGTATGAACAAAACCTTAAGACAGGAAATTTCAAATAACTTGTACTTTAAAGGTTCAAAAAAACTCAGGTCGAAATGTATTTTAAGTCCCCTTAAACCAAGGTTATTTTTTTAGTCTGTCTGTCAAGAAAAAGATTATAAATATTTATATAAACAATGCACTTTTTAATCTTTGTTCACCTCCTCAAATAGATTTTGAAGTAAGCAAGATATAGATAATAAGTGAATTAATGGTTCTCTAAAAGAGCAGTATCTTGAAAGTGTAGAGGATGATCCATACTCAATATTCACCATTCAGAAAAATAGACCAATCAGTCTGTTGCTATTTGCTGTCATTCATAAGGTGTTTTCAGGGCCTTCCTGGTGCAGGCTTTGCTCAGTACACACTGTGGAAAGACCCATCTGACCATGCATGTGCTGTGCACTATGGGTGGTAGAGATGAATGAGGCATGCTTCCCCTGGTTCAGGGAGACCTGACATCTTATCATGAGCACAGTTGCTTCCACAGCATTTAAAAAACTAACAGAGATCATGCTTGATTATCTTTTTAGGTATAAAAAGTCCTTTATGATAAAATACAAAATACCACTGAGCACCCTGTGTATGGCCAACTGTATAAACAAAGTGGGGGAGTCCAAGAGGTCCTTCTTCTTGGGCTGGCCAATGGTGAACTTTGTGGCTACTTTCAGGTAAGACCCACAGCTTGGTACTGTGTTTACATGGGTGAGCTATGGAAGGACACAGCCAACTTTATATTGTCTAGGACAGATAGAAAAAGGTTATTAAATTTTTTCCTAAACTTTTTTTAAAAAGTAAAACTTTTAAATCTAATTGTATATTAAGCCAGTGACTCACTTTCTGACCTCCCACAATGATACTTATATGCCTTGTGCTTCCCCCAAAGAGACTTTTACGTGCAAATGGATATTAAATAGTGGGAACTATTGGAGTAATTTCCTTTGGTTTTGATCAGTGGTTTTTCAGCATGGCTGTATGTGCTGCTTGGGGAGTAGGTGTTCAGAGTCTGTGGAATGAGAGTCATAAGAGCAAGGCTCCAGGCCCCCACTCCACTCTCCACCCAATGCCCAGATATTATCTGTGTTTTTAAACTTCTTGAACAGATCTTTCTTCAGCAAGTGTTCTTAAATAGTCCAATTAAGTTTGAAAAATTGTTTTTATGTTCCCAAATTACTCCTTACAGAAATAATATTGAATTATACATTTAAAACAAATCATATCATCAACCGCTTGATTGCCTGAATTGCTGTATAGAAGATTATTGTATCTGGTGTATATAGAGAGGTGACAATCTAAAACAAAGGTTTGATTTGTGGAGTGCAGGTTAGTTTTCTAACACACATTCTTAGGCTAGTATGAGGATGGGGACTGTGGCTCCGTACCCGGGAGATACTGGTTTGGCACTCTTGAACTCACAGGGATCATCTGTTACAACAACATACATCTGTTGCTCTGAAAACCATACTTCTTTTACATATTGAGGGTTCATCACATGCACGCAACTCTTATTTTCTTCTATTCCTCACTATAATCCACTAAAATATCATACATAATCATAAAGTTAAGATAATTAAAATGTTTACAAGTTGTTAATATACTAGATTCTATAATGTAGCTGTTGACTTTAGGAAATCATTTCCAAAGCTAATTGGGAAAAAATAGATGTTTGTATTATTTTCTATGTCTTCTTTCCCATGACAGATTTCCCTGAAGGGTATCTCAGCTCTTATTATTTAATGTCTTGTTGCAGGTGGAAGGAAACAGTTTTAATTGGGAACATATTAAATCTTTGATGAAGGATTTTCCAAAGAAAGATTTTTTTTTTCTTTTCCTTTTTCTTTTCTTTTTTTTTTTTTATGAGAGGGGAAATGTGGAAACAAGTTTTACACACATTGCATTGGTTATAAAGCTATGTGACTATGTATAAGGCAATGCTTCACACCTAGTGCTTTTGCTATTGGCTATTATTGCTTTTCCACAAATTGGTGTGAGTAATTAGAAGTGACGTCCATGCATCTATAGATGTTGGGGGCCAAGTGGGCTTTCCACTCCCCTGAGATGGTGTGGAAGTGAGGAGAAGGGGAGCTGTTGCTGGTAGAAATATAAAATTTGGCAAAAACTGTGGAAAAGTTTGATGGCTCTATAGTAACTTAAACATAGAAACACTATATGACTCAGCAAATCTACTTCTGGATATAGACCCGGGAAAAAATGAAAACATACGTGCACACAAAAATTTTTCCATAAATGTTCATAGCAGAATTGTTCATAATAGCGCCAAATTGGAAATAAACCAAACATTCATCAACTGATGAATGGATAAACAAGATGTGATTTAGGGGATGGGGACACTGGGAATGGAGAGTGACTGCATAATGGGTACAGGGTTTGCTTTTAGGGTAATGAAAGTGTTCTGAAAGGAGACAGGGTTGACAGTTGGTTGCACAATATTGTGATGTACAAAATATCAACAGTGGTCAATTTTGTGTTGTATGTAACTTACCGCAATTTTTTAAAAAGCTAGCAAGTGAAAAGTCCATATATAAAGGAGCCTTAAAACATTTTCAACTTGGATAATAAATGTTTCAGTGAAATATTAATCATTAATATTTTAGCAGTTGGTGTATTATTCTCGATTAGAGGATCATAGTAATGAAGGATAAGTTCTGTAGGAATCAATTTAACATTACAATTTTGCTATCTGTATGAAAAACAAAATATTTTGTGTTTTGGGTTTTTTTTTTTCTTTTTTTTCTTTTTCTTTTCCTCTATAATGATCTTGTTTCTGGGCTAAGAGTGTCCCATCCAAATGCCAATTTCTTAAGGAGGATTTTGTCTGGATAATAATATTCTTTATATTTTAATAGCACTTCCATGTACAAAACACTCTGAAGTTTGATTAACTCCTTTTTCAGTTGTAGAAGCTGGAGCTCAGAATGGTTACATGACTTGCCCGTGATCATATAGATTCCATCACATAGTTGCAATCAAGTGTTTAAATTCCAAACCAACTTTTCTTCTGCTATAAGATCTACAGTACCTCTTATTCCTGTAATACTACCCATAGAAAAGCAGTGTCCATCAAAGGCTTAATTATGAGGAGGGTACAACTTATACATACATCCACATCAGTAACATCTGGCTGCTGATATTTTTATCTAGAGTGACAGTCTTAATATGATAGTATTAATTTTTTCTCCTGTATTTTTAAAACTGCAGTTCTTCAGAACTAAAGGAACAATGACATTCACTCCTTCAATGGTATTTTTTTCAGTATACGTATTTTAAATCTTTAATTTGCAATCTCTGCAAAGCAATACCCCCAAACTATCCCCCTTCTTCTTACTAGAAATTGTTAGACTATCTTCAAATAGCTTGTCATTTATATTTATGCTGGCTGCTACTGTAAATAATGCTCTCTAATTTACATGAATGTTTTGTTTAGTTTTGAGGAACTTCTGCTTACCACTCTCATCTTCTCCTTCTCTCTGACCTACTGATTAGAGCTAATAATATTCTCAAAACATGCATTAAATTTTCATAAATGCAGGCAACTCTACTGAATGATTTTAAAAGCAACTGTTAACTTCCTAAACTTGATCCCAGGAAGGTGGTAGGCCCTCCAATCAAGGCAGGAATGCTTTGAGAAGGTCTCTAACAAGTGACATTTTAGTAAAGACATGAAAAAGGTGAGGGCTGACTCTCATGGATACTTAGGAAATGAGCAGGCCAGGTACTGGGAATAGTAGATGCAAAGGCCCTGGGGCAGGACTATGCCTGGCATGTTGAGCATGTGTGGCTGTGGCAGAGTGAGCAAGGGGGGAGAGAGGGAGGAGGTGCATCTTGCGGTGTGGACCATGCAGGTACTTGGAGGTCATGTTGAGGGGCCTTTGGCTTTTACTCAGGAGGTAGGATTTATCAGCATAATCAATAATAATCACCCATACCCTGCGGTCCACGTCCACATGGGTGCTGGACACAGGGATCTTATGCTTGGCTCTGGCAATGGCCCCTGGGGAGGAAAGGGGTACTGAGCATCTCCCCTCAACCTCAAAGGGGGCAGAGGGATGTGCTTCAGCTCTGTCCTTCAGAAGAAAAGAAGGAAAAAAAGAATAAGTAGAAAAAAGAAAGAAAAGAAAAAAGGAAAAAAAAAAAAAAAAAAAAAAAAGAACCCAGCCATGCCAAATGGGGAGAGGCAACAGGTGCAGACTTTTTACCATCTGGGCTAGGTCTTTGGGGAAAGATGTTAGGATTGCTCTAATGGCAGGCCACGCTGAGAGCATTGGGCAGTCAGGTCTATAGCAGCAGGCCAGGACAATGGCACCTTTTGTGGCAGGTCAGACCAGGCTGAAGGGACACCATGAACCCCTTAGCATCAGGCCAATCCTTGCCAAGGTGTCCCTTAGCCTCAAGTTAGGACAAGTCAGGGGGAAAATAGGGGCACTACAGATGTTTCCAGGGGGGCCTTAGTGGCAGGCCAGGTCAAGGGTCCCATAGCTGAAGAGATGCCCTTAGCAGTATGCCTAACCAGTGGAGCCCTTATTAAAATTTTGTAATTTATAACGCAACAAAATGAAAAAAAAAGAGAATCTCCCAAAAGAAGAAAAATCCCCCTAGAAGAATACCACAATGAAAAGAGAAAAACCCTACAAAAAGTAGAAATCCCCTATGAAAAGAAGAAAATCACCCCATGAAAATTAAAAAAAAAATCCAAAGGAAGCAAAACCCCCAAAGAAGAAAACCCCAAAAGAAGGAAACCTCAAGAAAAGAAAAACCACATGAAAAGAAGAAAAACTCCCAGAAAAGAAGAAAACCTGAATAAAAAGAAGAAACTCCCCCAAAAGAGAAAAACCACAAAGAAGAAAACCACAAAAATCAGAAATCAAAAAAAACCTCCAAAAGAAAAAGAAATATAAAAACAAAAACCAAGAAATGTGAAAAAGAACCTGAAAAAGATCAAAGAAGGTAAAAAACAAAAAAAAAAAATAAAAGAAAGAAAAACCAAGAAATGTGAAAAAGAACCTGAAAAAGATCAAAGAAGGTAAAAAACAAAAAAAATAAAAGAAAACCAAAACTGAAAAGCAAAAAAGAAAGAAAGAAAACAGAAAAAAGATAAAAACAGAAATAAAAAAATAAGAAGACAGAAAAAGGTAAAATAAAAGAGAACAAAAAAGAAAAAATAAATAAAAGAAAGCAGCAGGGTGCCCTTACGAGCAGTCCAGGCTCAGGGGCTCACAGGGGCAGACCAGTCCAGTTAGTCACTTGGGCAAGACAGGCCAGGAGGCCCTTATTACCAATCCAGACCAGGACGGCCCTGGTGCAGTCCAGACCTGGGGGTCTGGAAGGCCCTTAGCCAAAAGGGGGCCCTTAGTGGCAGGAGGGCCCTAATGGCAGGAGACCATGCAGGGAAGACCAGTAGAGGGGGACCCTACAGCAGGCTAGGCCAATGGGTGCTTTGGGCATGCCAGGTCAGGATGGTCTATAGTGGCAGGTGGACCCTTAGCAGCAGGCCTGTTTAGTTTGGCCCTTATTGGCCACCAGGCCAGGGGGACCCATAGTGCCAGATCAGGCCATGGAGGTTCTTAGTGCCAGGTCAGGCCAGGCAAGGGGGGCACTTAGTGCAGAACAGGCCAAACCAGGGGAGCACTTAGTGGCAGACCAGGACAGGCAAGGGGCCCCTTTGTCCAAGACAGACCAAGGGGGCCCTGGGGCAGGCCTGCCAAGAGTGGCCCTGGGGCAGGCCTGCCAGTGGGTCCATGGGCAACTACGCCAGGCCAGCCCTTGGTGGTAGGAGGCCCTTAGCAGTAGACGCCCTTAACAGCATGTCTGGCCATGGCCACCTTTAGTGGCAGGCCAGAGCAGGCGGGTCCTAGGGGTGGGGCAGGCCAGGCCAGGGGGCCTCTGGGACAGGACAGGCCTGGCCAAGGGTGCTGAAGAAGTGGGTCAGGAGAGGCCGTGGGGCCCTAGAGGCAGGCCACGACAGTCCAGGGAGGACTTAGGAGCAGGCAAAGGCAGAGGGGCTCATATCAAAGGGGGGACATTAGCAGCATAGGGGTTTTTAGCAGCCAGGAGACTCTTAAAGGCGGACCAGGCCAGGGGGGTCCATAGCAGTAGGTTACCCTCATCTGCAGGATGTCCGTACTGGCAGGCCAGGCTAGGGGCACTAGGGGCCCTAGGGGCAGATCAGGCCAGGGGGGCCCTTAGTGACAGGCCATATCAGGCCAACAAGGGCCCATCCAGGTCAGGGAGGCCCTTAGCGGCAGACCAACTGAGGCCAAGCCAAGGTGTCCCTTAGCAGCAGTCCAGGCCACACCAGGGATGGGGGCATTAGCAGCAGGCAGACCAGGACAGGGGTTCCCTTAGTGGCAGGGTACCCATAGTGACAGGCTACTCTTAATAATAGGCCAGGTTAGGGGTCCCTAGGCACAGGCCATGTTGGGGGGCCTATGGCAGATCATGGGAGCCCCTTAGCGGCAGGCCTGACCCTGTAAGACCTAGGGGCAGCCCAGGCAAAGGGGGCCCTTAGTGCCAGGTCAGGCCAGGCCAGGGAACCCTTAATGACAGGTCAATTCAGGCCAGGTCAGGGGAATCCTTAGCAGCATGTCAGACCAAGACAGTGGAGCACTTAGTGGTATGCAAGGCCAGGCCATGCTGCTCACAGCCCCAGTCCAGGCCGGGTGAGGGGGTCTTTAGTGGCAGACCAGCTCAGGCTGGGTCACGGGTGCCCTTATCACCAGGCCATTTCCCCCAGTACAGGGAGCCCTTAGCACTAGACTATTTTGGTCCTGAGAGCCAGGCTAAAACAGCCCATGGGTTGAGAGCAGGCCAGTTTGCTCCAGGGGCCTCTTAGCAGCTGGCTACTTTTTCCAGGGTGGCCCATAGTGGCAGGGCAGGCAAAGCCATGTGCTCCTTACAACCAGGCTGGGCCAGACCAAGGTGCCCTTAGAACCAAACCAGGTCAGGCCAGGGGGCCCTAAGAAGCATGAGAGGTCAAAAAACAGAGGGTCATTAGTGGTAGACCAGGTCATACCAGGCTGACCTCAACAGAAGTCCAGGCCAGGCCAGCATGGCCAATAGCTGCAGACCAGTTTAGGCCAGGGAGACCCTTAGTGGCACTCTAGTCCAGGGGGCCCTTATTAAAGTTTTACAATTTATACCGTACCAGAAAATTTTCTTTTTCATTAAAATATCAAACTTATTTATAAAAATTTTATTTCTATAGTTACCCTCATTTTTGTAGTTTCATCAGAATTTAAAGTCCCATCATATTTCTTTCCCACATTTGTGTATTTTTATTAGAATCAAATTTATTTAATTAAAATAAACACTAAAAGTGAATACATGTTTTTGGGGGTAGTTTTTTTTTTTCTTGTGACCAGTAAGGGGATCGCAACCCTTGGCGTGGTGTCGCCTGCACCATGATCAGACAGTGAGCGCACCGGCCATCCCTATATAGGATCTGAATCCGTGGCCTTGGGACTCCCAGCGCCGCTGTGCTCCCAGCACCGCACCCTCCCAAGTGAGCCATGGGGTCGGCCCTTGGGGGGGGTTTATTATTCAAATAACCAGCTGTAATTTTTATTAATCTATCAATTCTAACAATGTCTGCTATCCTGATAATCTGATTTCATTTTTTCTGTTTAGTATATCCATTCTACTGTGAGTCATAGGTTTGTTATTATTTTCTTACCTTCTTATGATGAATAAGTAGATTTAGAATATTTTAGTATTTATCAATGAGTTATTCCTGTTTTTTTTTCTTTTAACTTAATTTTATTTTGTCAATATACAATGTGTTTGATTATTGTGGCCCATTACTGTAACCTCCCTCCTTCTTCCCTCTCCCCCCTCCCTACCAACAACCTCATATCCATTCGCTTTTCATATCAACTTCAAGGAATTGTAATTGTGTCTTCTCCCCCCCAAGTTTGTGTATTTACTTACTTATTTTTAGTTCTCACAAATAAGTGAGGACATGCAATATTTCTCTTTCTGTGCCTGACTTGTTTCACTTAATATAATTCTCTCTAGTTCCATCCATCCTGTTGCAAATGGCAGTATTTCATTCTTTTTTATAGCAGAGTAGTATTCCATCATGTAGATATACCACATTTTCCGTATCCACTCATCTGATGATGGACTTTTGGGCTGGATCTACCTCTTAGCTATTGTAAAGAGTGCTGCAGTGAACATTGGAGAACAGGTATACCTTCAACTTGATGATCTCCATTCCTCTGGGTATATTACCAGCAGTGGAATAGCTGGGTCATATGGTAGATCTATCTGCAACTGTTTGGTGAACCTCCATACCATTTTCCATAGAGGCAGCACCAATTCACAGTCCCACCAACAATGAATTAGAGTTCCTTTTTCTCCGCAACCTCACCAGCATTTTATCATTCACAGTCTTTTGGATATTAGCCATCCTAACTGGGGTGAGATGGCATTTCAGTGTGGTTTTGATTTGCGTTTCCCGAATGCTCAGTGATGTTGAGCATTTTTTCATGTGTCTGTGGGCCATTCATATATCTTCCTTTGAGAAATGCCTATTTAGCTCTTTTGCCCATTTTTTAATTGGGCTACTTTTTTTTAATTGTAAAGTTGTTTCAGTTCCTTGTATACTCTGAATATTAATCCTTTGTCAGATGTATATCTTTCAAATATTTTCTTCCACTCTATTGGTTGTCTTTTAATTCTGTTGATTGTTTCTTTTGCTGTGCAGAAGCTTTATTTCATTGATGAATATAGATGCAGAAATCCTCAATAAAATACTAGCTAACAGAATACAGCAAAACATATGGAAAATTACACACCATGATCAAGTGGGATTCATCCCAGGGATGCAGGGATGGTTCAACTTATGCAAATCAATTAAGGTGATACACCATATTAATAAAATCAAACACAAGGACCATATGATCATCTCTATAGATGCTGAAAAAGCATTTGATAAAATTCAACACTCATTCATGATAAAGGCTCTCTACAAGTTAGGGATAGATGGAAAGTATCTCAACATAATTAAAGCCATATATGATAAACC